>NC_085042.1:2657531-2721007 GCF_963692335.1 Osmerus eperlanus | reverse complement strand
GGGAGGAATTCTGGTGAGTGGCCTTGCCCCTGTGCCCAGACCCATCCCTGCTAGCTCACCAGCCCACTCTGGGACCATCAAAGGAACAACTCGCCCTTTTATAGGGAGCTATATGGTAATGGAGTTATTTCTACACCAATTAAAGTTTACTTTTCTCTCCCTGTGCCCTCATGTGGACTATTTATTTTCCTCCCCAGGCAGCGAAGGGGAAACCTGCTGTTGCCCACAGCACAAACATGCATGTTTTTCCGTTCCACAGGGAAAGAGGGAGAGGGTGGCGATGAGGGGTGGGGTGGGGGGGGGGGAGGGGGCTGGGGGTGGCGGCGGCGTGTTGAGTAATTGAAGAGTGCAGACATGACGGTTTAAGTTTCTTTACAACTTTATTTGCTAAGTGTTTGTCGACATGTCCTGTGTGATTGGTGTTGTCCAGCGGAGTGTTTGCACACCTCTCTGCGGTAGAGCCTCTGGTCCCTGTCCTCTGGGCTGGGTGGGAGATGTGTGTTTTCAGTTTCCAATGGGATATTCACGATTTTCAACACCCCAGCCTCGACTTCTCCTGAAAATCCCTCAAGCGAATAAGCCTGGGTGGACTTGGAGCACAATCTAAGGTTTCTCCCACTGGCGTGCACACACACCTGAGCACCATGTATATGCCCCACAAGCCCTGGGGGGGGCCGGTCAAGCCATTCACACTCAGGGAGAAGAGGCCGTTTTATTTCCAGTTTTTCTCTCTCTCGATTTCTCTCCCTCTCTCTCTCTCCTTTTTCAGTCTCTACCAACCATGCTCTACGGCACTAAGCCTTTGGCAAAGTTCCAAGAACAGAGTTTGTTAGATCGCCTCTCCGGACCCCTCCCCAGCCCCTCCCCCCTTTTTATTGTCTGTGAGTGTCTGTGTGTTTGTAGAGAGGGAGAGACTACCGAGTGTGTGTTCAAGCGACACAGGAGGTGAGGCTGAATCGTCATGGTAACTTATAGGAGAAAGGTTTGCTGGTAGCTAGCTGGCGACTTCGTATAGATGGTGGAAGGTAGGGGTTTTCTAAGGATTCTCTTCATCCCTGCCCCCCCCCCCCCCCTCCACACACACTCACCTCTCCTCCTCACCCTCCTCTCAGGTCAAAGCATCTCTCTCTTCTCCCTTGCCTTCTCTGCTTGATCGTGTTTTCCTGCATGACACACTCACTGAAACACACACATTCACAAGCACACACACCTACCCCCCCCCCCCCCACACACATACACACACACACTCCAACCTAGCCGTATTCTTGATGTGGACATTGTTGGGTCTGCAGCTCCACCTCTCCCAGGCAACCCTACCCCTCACCCTTCCTCACCCTCACTGTTCACCCTGGGACACTCCCTGCCCCTCACCCCTCCTCACCCTCACTGTTCACCCTGGGACACTCCCTGCCCCTCACCCCTCCTCACCCTTCACTGTTCACCCTGGGACACTCCCTGCCCCTCACCCCTCCTCACCCCCTCACTGTTCACCCTGGGACACTCCCTGCCCCTCACCCTCCTCACCCTCACTGTTCACCCTGGGACACTCCCTGCCCCTCAACCCTACTCACCCTCACTGTTCACCCTGGGACACTCCCTGCCCCTCACCCTACTCACCCTCACTGTTCACCCTGGGACACTCCCTGCCCCTCAACCCTACTCACCCTCACTGTTCACCCTGGGACACTCCCTGCCCCTCACCCCTCCTCACCCCCTCACTGTTCACCCTGGGACACTCCCTGCCCCTCACCCCTCCTCACCCTCACTGTTCACCCTGGGACACTCCCTGCCCCTCACCCCTCCTCACCCCCTCACTGTTCACCCTGGGACACTCCCTGCCCCTCACCCCTCCTCACCCTCACTGTTCACCCTGGGACACTCCTGCCCCTCACCCCTCCTCACCCTCACTGTTCACCCTGGGACACTCCCTGCCCCTCACCCCTCCTCACCCTCACTGTTCACCCTGGGACACTCCCTGCCCCTCACCCCTCCTCACCCCCTCACTGTTCACCCTGGGACACTCCCTGCCCCTCACCCCTCCTCACCCCCTCACTGTTCACCCTGGGACACTCCCTGCCCCTCACCCCTCCTCACCCCCTCACTGTTCACCCTGGGACACTCCCTGCCCCTCACCCCTCCTCACCCCCTCACTGTTCACCCTGGGACACTCCCTGCCCCTCACCCCTCCTCACCCCCTCACTGTTCACCCTGGGACACTCCCTGCCCCTCACCCCTCCTCACCCCCTCACTGTTCACCCTGGGACACTCCCTGCCCCTCACCCCTCCTCACCCCCTCACTGTTCACCCTGGGACACTCCCTGCCCCTCACCCCTCCTCACCCTCACTGTTCACCCTGGGACACTCCCTGCCCCTCACCCCTCCTCACCCCTCACTGTTCACCCTGGGACACTCCCTGCCCCTCACCCCTCCTCACCCTCACTGTTCACCCTGGGACACTCCCTGCCCCTCACCCCTCCTCACCCTCACTGTTCACCCTGGGACACTCCCTGCCCCTCACCCCTCCTCACCCCCTCACTGTTCACCCTGGGACACTCCCTGCCCCTCACCCCTACTCACCCTCACTGTTCACCCTGGGACACTCCCTGCCCCTCACCCCTCCTCACCCTCACTGTTCACCCTGGGACACTCCCTGCCCCTCACCCCTCCTCACCCTCACTGTTCACCCTGGGACACTCCCTGCCCCTCACCCCTCCTCACCCCCTCACTGTTCACCCTGGGACACTCCCTGCCCCTCAACCCTACTCACCCTCACTGTTCACCCTGGGACACTCCCTGCCCCTCACCCTACTCACCCTCACTGTTCACCCTGGGACACTCCCTGCCCCTCACCCCTCCTCACCCTCACTGTTCACCCTGGGACACTCCCTGCCCCTCACCCCTCCTCACCCCCTCACTGTTCACCCTGGGACACTCCCTGCCCCTCACCCCTCCTCACCCCCTCACTGTTCACCCTGGGACACTCCCTGCCCCTCAACCCTACTCACCCTCACTGTTCACCCTGGGACACTCCCTGCCCCTCACCCCTCCTCACCCCCTCACTGTTCACCCTGGGACACTCCCTGCCCCTCAACCCTACTCACCCTCACTGTTCACCCTGGGACACTCCCTGCCCCTCAACCCTACTCACCCTCACTGTTCACCCTGGGACACTCCCTGCCCCTCACCCCTCCTCACCCCCTCACTGTTCACCCTGGGACACTCCCTGCCCCTCACCCCTCCTCACCCCCTCACTGTTCACCCTGGGACACTCCCTGCCCCTCACCCCTCCTCACCCTCACTGTTCACCCTGGGACACTCCCTGCCCCTCACCCCTCCTCACCCTCACTGTTCACCCTGGGACACTCCCTGCCCCTCACCCCTCCTCACCCCCTCACTGTTCACCCTGGGACACTCCCTGCCCCTCACCCCTCCTCACCCCCTCACTGTTCACCCTGGGACACTCCCTGCCCCTCAACCCTACTCACCCTCACTGTTCACCCTGGGACACTCCCTGCCCCTCACCCCTCCTCACCCCCTCACTGTTCACCCTGGGACACTCCCTGCCCCTCAACCCTACTCACCCTCACTGTTCACCCTGGGACACTCCCTGCCCCTCAACCCTACTCACCCTCACTGTTCACCCTGGGACACTCCCTGCCCCTCACCCCTCCTCACCCTCACTGTTCACCCTGGGACACTCCCTGCCCCTCACCCCTCCTCACCCCCCTCACTGTTCACCCTGGGACACTCCCTGCCCCTCACCCCTCCTCACCCCCTCACTGTTCACCCTGGGACACTCCCTGCCCCTCAACCCTACTCACCCTCACTGTTCACCCTGGGACACTCCCTGCCCCTCACCCCTCCTCACCCCCTCACTGTTCACCCTGGGACACTCCCTGCCCCTCAACCCTACTCACCCTCACTGTTCACCCTGGGACACTCCCTGCCCCTCAACCCTACTCACCCTCACTGTTCACCCTGGGACACTCCCTGCCCCTCACCCCTCCTCACCCCCTCACTGTTCACCCTGGGACACTCCCTGCCCCTCAACCCTACTCACCCTCACTGTTCACCCTGGGACACTCCCTGCCCCTCACCCCTACTCACCCTCACTGTTCACCCTGGGACACTCCCTGCCCCTCACCCCTACTCACCCTCACTGTTCACCCTGGGACACTCCCTGCCCCTCACCCCTCCTTACCCTCACCCTGGGGCTCGATGAAGAAAGGGGAGATGCAGGATGTTTTTGTGGACGTTGCCAGGCTAGGCTGCTGGTGCTCAACTTCCTACTGTGCGTAGAGCTCTCTTTCTCCGCTCTCGCTCCCTTTTCTTTTTCTTTTTTCCCCCCTCCTTCCCTGCCTCTATTGGGAGAATGTCCCTGTTGGATGGCAGCAGGAGAGCCGAGATCTGTGGGTCTTTTTGAAGCGGAGCTTTTGGTGGCAGTGTGTTCCTCGGCCTCCAGCCGAGCTTGTTGTTCAGCCTCAGGAAAGCCCTCCGCTGTGGGAGCTCCTGTGATTAGCGCGAGAGGCTAACGTCTTTAGCGGCGCTGCCGGGGTTCGTCTCATCCCACGCGCCTTTTCAGTTCTCTCCTCATTTCTCTCCATTCCCATGTGAGAAGAACTAGCTTCGCGCAGCTTCAAAAGTCTCGCTCTTCGCGGAGATCCGCATTTCGGGGTTTCGACTCAACTTCCTGTGATGTGAAGTGGTATAATTCTTCTTATGGACTTGATGACTGTTTTGAAATGCTGGCGTGACGGGGGGCAGGGTATGGGTATGTGTGTGTGGTGGTGGGGGGGGCTGTTCAGCTGCACCTGTTGTGAAGCGGACCTGGGTTCCTATCAGATGACAAGGTCACATACTCCACTGCCACTTCAGATATCCTGGGCTTGCTCCCTGGATTACAGCAGGCTTATGTCTCTGCAAGCCTTCTTTTGGGGATGTAGGGGAGGAAAATATCTCCTGATATTTAATCATAAAGCAGATTATAGGGATAAAAAATCCATGCCATGCCATGGTGGTGTTTTCCACATGTTGATGGTCTTCAGATCTTGATGGGACCAGCCAGCGTTTCTTGGCGTCTTAAAGAATTTGTCTTTTCAACGAGCCAGAGTTTGCAGTTTGATTTAGGAGCCCTCAGGAATCTTGCTTTTATTTACGTCCAAAAATGTCCCACCACAATGGACCAACCCCTCTGAATGTCAATTTAGGTCATTTTCTTCTCGCACAAAAGCCCAGGCCTCAGACTCCATGGAGCAGAAACCCACTGATGTAAGGGGTTTAAGAAAACCTCCCTGGGGAGTCACCCCCTTCCTCTGCAACACCTCCCTCTGTCCTCCACCCCTCCCTCCCTCTCCCCCCCTCTAAAGTTCCTCTCCAGTGGCCCAGCCTGTCAGATCTTGAGCAGGTCACAGTCGATGCACCTGGCCTTTCAACCAGCGGTTCAACACGGGTAGAGAGAAAGGTTATCAGCTGCGAACGATGGAACACGGGGGAAAAAAGTTTCATTTTTCTGCTGCAGTGGTTTGTGTTTTGGAAGAGGGGGGGATGGGGGAGGAGATGAAGGCAAAGAAGAGGGGAGGGAAGGAGGAGAAAGGGGAGGAGGTGGAGGGGGGGTTAAAGAAAAGAAAAGAAGAAATCCCAGCCTTGGCACACACACACACGGCTTCTCTGTGCAGCGGAGAGCACAAAAGGAACCTGCAACGCCTCCTTATTCCTCCCAGACGAGCATCAAAGACACGCTCTGCTTCAGAACAAGAGACTGGCTAGTAAGATTGTGGAGGGGGGGGGGGGGGGGGATCAGTACACCAGCGCTGCAGTGTGGCCGGGGCTGCCAGTTAATCTCTCAGATGCCCTCCCCACAGACCCGTTCTTGCTCCTACCCCCCCCCCCCCCCCCCCACCACAACCACCAACCCCTCTCTTTTTTTCGTGCCTCTGCTGGGATGTGGGTGATGCATAACAGCTCTCAGTAGACTGTCTCACTCTGCCTCTCTCTCGTTCTCCACTCTTTCTCTCGCTGCCTCTTGCTCTCGCTCTCCGCACTCTTTCTCTCGCCCACCACCCTCTCCTACTCTGTCCCTGGAGAGAGAGAGAGTGCCTTGGAGAGATTCCGGAGAGCCTCTGTCTTTGTGTGTTCGTGAGGTGGCCCTTCTTGTCCGTGTGGATCAGAGAACGTGGAGCATCGAAGACCTTTTCCGTTTCTTCATTCGGAACAGGCTGGTCGTGTCCTTTTTGCCTGGGGCGGGGAGGTGGGGTGGGGTGGGTAACCTCTCATCCCCAGCCAGCCTTCCAGGCTCATCCGCTCCTCCTCCCCCTTCATCCATGGCTGTGAGGCAGCGACCCACGCTTTGAACTAAGTCCAAATAGCTTCTGGTGCTTCTGTGCGTGCCCTCCATGGTCCCCTCCCTCAAGGCCTGGTGCCTGGACCCCAGCCCTGCTCGAGTCCATGTGCTTCTGTCCTTTCCTCCTCCTCCTCCTTGTTTCTGTCGCGATATTCCAGGAAATGGATTGGACTGTTTTATTTATGTTCTCATTTCCTTTGGGAATATCATTAGTGCTGGCCTTGGAGGAGTCCTGCAAGGTAGCGGCTTTGCCATGCCCCGAGGAGGTAGGGAATGGGAGAGAGTGCACGATGGGCTGAGAGGAAGATGAGAGAGTGGGGGAGAAAAACTGAGCCAGGAAGGAGCCTGTGTTTCCATATCGAACTGTGTGTGTGAGAGAGTGATACTTAATGGGGTGGTTTAGACAGTTTTCACAGGGAAACGTGATATTAACAATCCCTCTCGCCAATCCGCTTCCATGTTTTCAAACATGTCCCTCAAATTTGAAACTCTTGAGGTTAATTGCTGGTGAAATTAAATGAGTTCCACATGTGGTCTCTCTCCCTCTCTCTCCCCCTCTCTCCCCCTCTAGACCCAGGCTTTCTCTTTCCTCCCCTGAGTACGCTGTGACCTTATCCCATCCGACTGGGAAGTGATGTAGGCGAGCACTTCCTGTGGTGTAGCACGAGCACCAGTTAGTGTTTCCTAAAGAAAACAACAGGGAGGTAACCTGAGGAGAGCGTTAATGCAGGCGGCCTCCTCCTCACCCTCCTCTTCACCTTCCAGCCTCCCCTCCTCCTCCTCCATAGATCTATGTATGTAGCCTAGCCTAGCTCCTTCTCAGACCCATGTATGTAGCCTAGCCTAGCCCCATCTCAAACCCATGTATGTAGCCTAGCCTAGCCCCATCTCAAACCCATGTATGTAGCCTAGCCTAGCCCCATGCCATCATGTAGCCTAGCTCCTTCTCAGACCCATGTATGTAGCCTAGCCTAGCCCCATCTCAAACCCATGTATGTAGCCTAGCCTAGCCCCATGCCATCATGTAGCCTAGCCCCATCTCAAACCCATGTATGTAGCCTAGCCTAGCCCCATGCCATCATGTAGCCTAGCCCCATCTCAAACCCATGTATGTAGCCTAGCCTAGCCCCATCTCAAACCCATGTATGTAGCCTAATCTAGCATGACATAGCCCCATGGGCTCGATATGTCATCTAGAGCCCAGCTCCTGTGTCAGACTGGAGGAATGCATGGCTGCCATGCTTGTGTTTTTGCAGTTGTTCTGCAGAAGGTCACCCACCGGACTGTGCTAGGCTGGGGTGATGCAGAGGTGTGTGTGTGTGTGTGTGTATGGACAGTATAAGATTAACCTTTAAAGAGAGCCCATGTGCTTCTCCTTTGAGACCCTCTGGATTACAACAGTCATGCCCAGCGCTCTCAGACAGCTGTCTGGAACACACACATACATGTATGTATACTGGGCATAAATACACTCTGTTTCTCTCTTTCACACATGCACACACGCACGCACGAGGGCACGGCTAGCCAGGAATCAAAAGCGGCTTTGTGACTGACTAATTTATCGAGGGACTTTAATGCCGGAAGGATGTTTTACATGTGCAGCAGGTGTTTTTTTTCTCTTCTTCTTCTTCTGAGGGGCTCAGCTATCTCTCAGCTCTTTCCTTATTCACAATGGACGAGTGGTATTCTGACGGGCTCAGCGGCGTGCTTCAGTACCCGCTCCTCTCTCACGTCCTGATCCCGGTTTTGAGACGCGGACGATCGGATGGAGCGCGTGCAAAGCCGTTGCTCCCCGCTTGGATGTCGGATAACGGTGGCTCAAAGCGCGCCCCCCCCCCCCCCGGCAAACTCCCAGGCGTCCATCGGAACAGAGAGAGAGAGAGAGAGGGAGAGAGGAGTGGAGGGTGAAAGGAGGGATGACGGAAGGATGGATGGAAGCCGTTCCACCTGATCTCTCGGACCAGCCCCCACAAGAATGCGGAAGTCCGTCTCTCAAACGAGACACATCCGCCTCCTTCCATCTGCCTCTCCTCCTACTCCCTCCCTCTCATGATCATGAGCCCGCACAGCCATGTTGTCCTCTTCGCGGGGCCGGAGAGAGAGATCAGGAAGTAGGGGGGGGGGGGGGGGGGAGAGGGAGATAGAGGGAGGGTGGGGGGGGGGGGGGGGGTCTGTGCTCTAATCCCATTCCAGTGGTCCGGGGACAGCTCACACTGCATACCACAACTCTGGGGGCTTTCCAAGATTCCTGGCCCGGCGGGGTCTTCAAAGGGAGAACGCCACATCAAAGCCTGCCCGGAGACGAGGTGTTGATGACTGCAATCCTTCCCTCGCTCCCCTTTTTGAGCCCCACCGTGGACTTCAAGAGAACGCTGTCCTCTCCAGGATCTGAAGGACCCATGCCGGGGGGGGGCTCACCAGATACCCTCCTAAAGAGACTCCGTCGTTTTCACCAGGGGGGGTCACGGGGCTTCGCTGGTCCCCATTGCTACACAGTTGGGGAGAGGGCTCACATGACCCAGCTCTTTGCCAAGTGAACTTTCCGCGTACTTTACAGCTGAAATAATCTGCGTTGTCATGTAGTGTTGGACCCCCAAATAACGAGGTGTACTTATTCAATACAAATGAAATATTTGCTTCGGAGCATGCAAAAGACTTTGACAACTTCCTCCACGAGGACATTTGTGGGACAGCACAGCACACATTAAACACATTAAAAGCACATCAAACAACAGCAATACTACCGCAGCATAATTAATTGAGTTATTGCCATGGGAATGAATTCGGCTTGTAAACCTTTTTTTCTTTTTGGTTGTGATTTGGGGATATCTGTGCCTCTGACCAGAAGGGAGAGCCTGGAACTCCACTGAAAGTGGACAAGATGTCTCCATTCGGATCTTGTCTGCCTTCTCAGGAAACCTTGTCAGGTACAGGTGATTAGTTAGCCCAGTCCGTTACTGGTGATAGTCAGCCTGCTTCTCCTCCGTGATTTTCCCTAGAGGAGGAAACGGTCAGATATTGTGGATGTAGACACAAATACCAACCATGTCCTTTTTTATATGACATCAGCCTCTCTGTTTCGGCTGGAGGATATGGTGTCAGATGTTGATCTGATATTTAGGTGGCGTGAGACCCATTTGTTGGTCTGTCTTTGGCATGGAGGTAGAGATGATTTAGAGAAGGGAGAGAGAGTATTGCTTTATGAGAGAGTATGACCTGTTAACCTGTCTCTGGATGGTGGATGTGATGACTCGGCCCCATGCCTTGGTATCAGGGCTGTGGGGACAGGGAGAAGTTTCTAGATTTAGCATGCGTTTGTGTGTGATATTGAATTAACGAGTCCCAATTTTTCAACTCGCAGAGACGCCTTGAAGTGTGTAAATAATGAATGTGGATATCGGTGTTCCAGCGGCTTGTAGAATCACTGATGCACCCTGATCATTGTTAGAGACACACACAAACACAGCTAACTCTTGCATGCTCAAGCTCACAGACACCCTCTCACCTGCAGACATGCGCTTGAGCACACACAAAAAACAGCACACACTTTACCTCACACACACACACACACACACACACACACACACACAATTGTGCTTGTTTTACAGGAGCAAAGAGTCACGGAATGGGCCTCCAGTGTGGTGCTAGGGCTGTCGTCTCTGGGGCTTTGTGTTACATATCTGGGTATTTACATCATATAGAGTGTCCCTGGCTGTGCCTCTAACTCTGAAACACAACACTGCTCTTGTTTGCTTTCCGTTGCTATGAAGATAAAGCAACTAGGTGATTTTAAGGGTGGGGGGAGGGAGGTGTTCCCAGAAGTAGAGCTCCGTGTTTAGGTGGTGGCCGGATGGGAGATGTCCTTCACGGAGAATCTTGGTAGGAGTGGCTTGACTTCACCTGCTCACTTACGGAAACCAAGTGACTTTGGTGTCGAAGTCTACCTGACCACATTCCAGTGTGCACCTTGAAGATGGACTGGTCTAAAAAATCTTGCTCTTCCTTAATCTCAACTTTCACATATTGTTACCTACCCAATTGTCATTTTTCACACCATTTAAAAATGGTTACCTGGAAAAAGTGGCTAGGCTAAGCTTGCTATGCTTCAATAACGTTGGCTAGGCTAAAATCAGCAAAGTACATCTAAACTAGACAATGCTAAAAAAAGCTTGGCTATGCTAAACTAAAGCCTGCTAGGCTAGGCTAAAATAAGCTAAGCGAGGCTAAGGTAGGTTGTGCTGGGTAATTCAATGCTGGCTAACTTGTTCCTTGGTCTCTGTGCTCTGTGGGGTAATAGAACAAAAGGGAGGAAGTCTGTGAAAAGAGAAGCTCTGGGATCCCTGTTTGAGATCCTGTTACCTGCTGCCCCACCTGGAGAGACCTTCCTGCTGTTCTCCTGTAACTCCATCTCTGCTCCCTCTCTTGCTCTCTCTCTCTCTCTCTCTCTCTCTCTCTCTCTCTCTCTGTCTCTGTCTCTGTCTCTGTCTCTGTCTCTGTCTCTGTCTCTGTCTCTGTCTCTGTCTCTCTCTCATATATTCCCTCCTCAAGGCTACCAGTGCACTTTGAAGTTATTCCCACTGCTGAGAAAGGAGAGGGAAGGAGAGGAGGGGTAGAGATAGGGAGAGATTACCTTTCTGATATTTCCTCCTTGTTTATGGCTAGGCTGGCAGATTGTCTCCCATGGTTACTGTGGTTACTGCTCACTCTGTCTCTCTGTGGATCTGGGCTTCTATTCCCTGGAGCTGAGATGGACCAGCTAGACTGGTGAGCCTGGAGCTGGTTCAGATGATGGAGAATACATGTAAAGGAATCTGTCCACAGACAGCAGGCCAGTGGTGTTGTTCTGTCCTACAGGGTAGCATGTGGGTGGAGGGGGTGTGTGCCATGGAGGGGGATCTCGCTCGCTCTCGCTCGTGCGCCCGCGCTCGGAAGTTGTTATCAGCGTTTCTCATGTCAAACATTGACTGTTAATTCAGGCAAATTAGTAATGGAGTTAAATGGATTACCCGTCAGCCCACGTCTCCAACCTGTTGATGAGGACAGAAGATTTATCACCCTCTTTTTGAGCACCTTTAGTTCTATACTTGCTCTGCCTTGTTAAATAGTTTAAATAGTAGTTGCCTTGCTATTTCTAAGCGGTGAACCTCTTCTCTGAGAGCTTTTGGAAGGAAGGGGGGGGGTCGGTTCTGAAGATCATCAAAGCTCCCAGTGCAGCTGGTGTGTGTGTGTGTGTGTGTGTGTGTGTGTGTGTGTGTGTGTGTGTGTGTGTGTGTGTGTGTGTGTGTGTGTGTGTGTGTGTGTGTGTGTGTGTGTGTGTGTGTGTGTGTGTGTGTGTGTGTGTGTGTGTGTGTGTGTGTGTGTGTGTGTGTGTGTGTGTGTGTGTGTGTGTTGTGTGTTGTGTGTTGTGTGTTGTGTGTTAGTGCCTGGCGTGCCATACATACTGCCACATAGCTCAGAGCAGGGCTTGTTTGAAAAGGCTCTGGGCTGCCTGTCTGAAAAGCTGCTCAGAGAGGAGCTGCTGCTGTTGGGGCTCAAGACCTCAGAGGGGCCCCTGGATGTGGGGGCCCCACACATCCAAGGGCCCCATATCCAGGGGCCCCATATCCAGGGGCCCCATCTGGAGCTTGGCTCAAATACTGACCCCCCTCCCCTCTTCCGGACCCCCCCCCCCCCTTCCCACATACACACACACCCATCTTCCTGGAAGGACAGTTTGTTGTTCCAGGAAATTAGTTTGTTGTTAATTTGTTGTTCCTATGGAGGGATTGCTCCCTCCATAGGATGGGGGTGGGATTGCAGCTCAGTGTTAAAGTGTGGCGGTTGGGGTTGAGAGGTAATGAGGCTAGTTGGCTATTTACCCCCTTAATTCTGTGAAACATTTTAATTGAGATTTTTCCCAACCTAAAAAAGTTTTGTTTATAAGTATACTTGGGGGACTTTATTGGGTTCCCTATAAAATTATGATACTAAGACTTTTTTTTTTATATCTCTGAATACTTTTTTTCTTTTTATTCATTGGAATCGATTTCTGTTTCTCAAATTCAAGCATGATCTCTTTGATGATGAATTTGAGATGAATAACTCGCAGCACAGATTGGAGGATCAGAGATCTGAGGAAGAAGGCTGGCGTCTTCTCCATGGAGAGGTTAGGGGGAGTTGCAGGAGAGAGGGGGAGGAAGACGAGGAAGGGGGGGGAGAGAGGGGTTTGGAGGGCGGGGAAGAATAGTTCGGATGGTGTGACCAGCATTTAGATTTCCTCTGAGAGAAAGGTCGAGAGGGAGGGAGGAAGGGAGAGATAGAGAGGAGTTACAGGGATAAAGTGTGTGTGTGTGAGAGTGAGTGGGGTGACTAGAAAGTTTCCAGAAGCACGGCCTGTTTGGAGTTTTTGCTGTTGGAGGTGCTAGGGTGATGGAGGCTTTTCCACCTCATGGTACCGGATCACCTCGACTAGCTTTTACCAGAAACCAGGCCCTTTGTTTTCCCTCCAAGGTAGCTGGTTGTCATAGCGCATGAAACTGCTGTGATGTCGTCTTCAACGCAACACACACGCCACTCTCTCTGGTTCCTTTCGTCAGCAACACATCCTCATTTGACCACGCCATTGTTTTTCGTGTCGCCACTTAATCAAGTTGTCCGTTGAATGGAAACAATTGCGTCCACTATTCTCGGTTGCTATAGTAGCTTGGCTATTTAAAAATGGTACGTTTGTGGAGCATGTCCCATGCCACGATCTTCTCAGGCCAATCGGTAGTATGGCCTCCGCTTGCTTGGAACCTGGACAGAGAGGTTCCAAGGAAAGTACCAGGTCTGCCCTGGTAGTTGAGTCGAGCCGCTACCAGGCAGTGGAAAGGCGCCACACGAGAGACGAGAGGAGTAGAGATCCCCTCCATGATCTCATTGAGAACCTGGTCTGTGTAAGGAGATACCCCTGTGAAACACAGAAATGTGTGTGTGTGTGTGTGTGTGTGAGAGAGAGAGAGAGCGCGGGGTGGGGTGGGGTAGGGTTTGGTGGGAGGGGCGTCGAGTCATGGGGGCAGGGCTGGCCCAAACCTTTCCCTCCATGTCTATCCATCCCATTTACCTCTCCCAGGCCTAAAAACTGGCAACCTCTGGAGCCTGGCAGTGGAGGCCCAGAGGGTCTGAGTCTGCAGCCTCGTCTGGAGTAAGGAACCCTGCAGTGGAATGGACCAGTGTTCTCATCATGACGGGAACTGCCTGTGCTGGCCTGGGGGCGGGGGTTTACCTGTCAGACCGCTGGAACACACCGCTTGCACTTCCTGGTCTTCCCCAATTGGTCAAGAAGGTCTCTGTGGGAGGCCATCTCCCACTCCAACCTCAGTGGTGTCTGGTGGTAGAATCCAAAATGGCCGCCACGAGAGAGAAGAATAGGAGGGGGAGAGAGGAGAGAGTATATCTTGAATATTTTGTGTGATAAGTTTCACAATGCGACTTGCAAGGAGATGAAGAGGAATAGGTGGGGTAAAGGCCGTCTTTCATCTCTCTCTTTCCATCCCTTTATCTTGCACTCTCTCTGTCTCTGTCTCTCTTGCTCTGCCATTTTTGCATGCGCTGAAGGAGAGAGCTCTCCAAAAAATATCAGGCCAAATTTGTGTGGGTGTAATACACTCCTCTCCTCCCTCCCTTCTGCCTGAAGGCTAGTAGGAAACCTACCTGTGATGCATTCTGATCCCTTTCTCCATCCCTCCACCTCTCCCTCCACCCTCCGGAGAGAGGTGGAGCAGCATGGTCGTATGAATGTTAAAGACGAGGGGACGAACCCTGCGGTTTGTAATGAAGAGCATTCTTTCTGACCTTGGCAGCTCCCTCGGCGCTGCGTCAAAGCGATGCGTCTCCTGGAATGTTTTGATGTGTGCGTGTTGACTGAGGGGCGGCTATGTTGTGAAAGACCCGGGACATGTGCCGATGAAAGACATGCGCTCGCGCTTTCATCTGGAGTTTTCACCCCGTGTCTTTTTGAACGTCCCTCTCGATGCCGCACAAGCCGCGTGCAGAGAACAGAGCAGCGTGTTCAAGGACAAACCTTTGGAAATTCTATCAACAGGCAACACCTGAGGTGTGTGTGTGTGTTTCTCACAGTGGGCGTGTGTGGTTACAGCCTGGCCCTATGTGGTTATTGTGTTAGTGGGGGTTGGGGTGGGGGTAGGGTGGGGGTGGTGGGGGGGGCTGGTCTTTATCCTCACCTTACACGCTGCAGGCACAGAGAGACGGAGCTGATCGTACACACACACACTCACTCACTCACTCACCCATACCCACACACACACACCAGCAGAACACTAACATTCCTCTGCTTTGACTACAAACCAGCACCCCTCCCCAAAACCCCTTCTCCCAGAAGTCGCCCCCCCCATCTCATCCTTCTGGCTCCCCCCTGGTGTTGCGGTGGTTGTCCTACATTGTGCTGCGGATCATGTGGACCTGCACTTTGCTTGCTGGGGTGCTGGAATCCGGGGGTTAGGGGTCGTTGGAGGGAGAAGGCTATCAGGGGGCAAATGGCATAGCCTGGAGCTGGACACCCAGTGATGCAGAGCTGGGAGATTGGAGGCCATAGGGCCGAGGAGCATAGGTTGTCTTGTGCTATCTCTCTCTGTCTCTCTCTTTTTACTTCCTTTAGTGTCCTTAGAAGAGGACACTACCTCAGCAACACAAATCAACACAATAAGAACGTGCAATGATGCTACAACCTTAAATGACATGCGGCTCAATGGAAGGACTGGAGACTTGGAACGGGCTGATCTCACAATCTCTTTAAGGCGTAGAGACAGCCGGCATACTGGACAGGCGGAACTAACAATCCATTTAACAGACTGTGAAGTGAAAGTCTAGTAGTTTAGAAGAAGGCTCACCTGAATGACCATCTGTTGAATGGTCCACACGGTCATTCCACCTGAAGCCTATCAGATATTTTCATTCCACACATCCCGCCCCAGTTATGAAAAGATGTCAGACTTTAATGAGGAGGACTAGACTAGCGAGGCCCACAATACTGTATTGTACTGTGCTGTACGTGAATCAACTCCGCTAAGCCTCCTCTTATTTGATCTAATGTTGTAATGCTCTCATGATTTATTATGGAAAATAGGTGACAAGTGGATTATCTGCTGCCGCTAGGGGCGGGGTGTGTGTGTGGGGGGGGGGGGGGGGTAGTAGAGATTAGCTCCGTGTTCCTGAGCTGGTGTTTCACCCCTCTGAGGGGCAGATCTGAAAGCGCCCCCTCTCCCCACCCCTTCTGATGCAAGGCTTGTTCATGCTTTCATGTTAGGTGGCACGTAGATGGTGTTATGACTCGAACTTAACCGGTACATGTGGTCTCGCTGTGACTGTGCCTCTGTGCCTGCCAGGTGATGACTTTACTATGGGTTTTGATGTCAAAGTGACCCTGTACTGGGGAATGTCCCTGTACTTACTGTAAGTCGCTCTGGATAAGAGCGTCTGCTAAAATGATTAAATGTTACTTTGTATGAAGTATTCGTATATGTATAATTGTCCAACTGTGTGAACTTTTATTTTGTTAATCAAATCAGATCTTGCTCTGCATGGTCACAAACCCCTCTCTGAACTGACGTTTGTGTGTATGCTGTATGCTGCCCCTATTTAGCTATTCCTCAGGTATGCTAATTCTGTTTAGCTAGTCCTCAGGTGTGCTAATTCTGTTTAGCTAATCCTCAAGTATTCTAATTCTGTTTAGCTAATCCACTGGTATGTTAACTATTTAGCTAGTCCTCAGGTAGGCTAACTCTGTTTAGATAGTGCTCATGTATTCCAACTCTGTTTAGCTAGCCCTCAGGTGTGCTAACCCCTGTCTCTGCTCTCTCCAGATGCACCCTCTGGGGCTGTGCAACAACAACGATGAGGAGGACCTGTACGAGTACGGCTGGGTGGGAGTGGTGAAGCTGGAGCAGCCGGAGCTAGACCCCAGCTGTCTCACTGTCCTGGGGAAGGTACGACGCTTTCTCTGTTGGTCTCTCTCTGTGTAGGTCTCCCTGTGTTGGTGTCTCTGTGTAGGTCTCTCTCTGTCGGTTGCACTCTCTCTCTCCCTATCTCTTTTTACCTCATTTAAGCGGTGTTAAGGTTATCTATCTGTGGTTGTTGAGCGAACAGTTCACACAACGATGGTTTTGTTTGGTTTCGCTTCTCCAACTCCTCAGGGTGAGGGTATTGAATCCCTCCCTCCCTCCCTCCATCCCTTCATTCCTCCATCACCACAGTTCCACCAAAAAGAA
Organism: Osmerus eperlanus; assembly: GCF_963692335.1. NCBI lineage: Eukaryota > Metazoa > Chordata > Actinopteri > Osmeriformes > Osmeridae > Osmerus > Osmerus eperlanus. The sequence goes on along the minus strand of NC_085042.1, from coordinate 2,704,423 downwards.
AACAAGCGTCCGGCTATCGGATGTTATTTTGGGTCATTCGGCTTCTTCTGAAGAGTCGTCCATTTTGGGGGGCGTTTTTGTCTGGCCTGCCCCAGCAGTGGTGGTGGTGTTGTGAAAGTGATCTAGACTGCCTGGTCGGTCACCTCATTAGAAGCCGCGACCAGCCAAAACAAGGAGGCCATCTTCCTGGGTTTCGCGCCAAGACTGTAATTAGAGAGGGGAGGGGGGGTGTGAGTTGGGTGAGTGGGGAGGTGGTGGGGGATGCCCCCATTGTTGCATCTAGACAGCCCCCCCGCCAGGCGATGGGCACAGCTGGTGGTATGTGTTTCCCAGACACTGCCAGGACAGACTGCCCTCCGGACCCACCCCGGACCCACCGCGGCCCTGCCAACCATGCTAGCGGGGCAGGGACCTCCACGGTCAGCCCCTCCCCCCCCATCTGTCCCTGCCCTTCCACCCTGCCCTGTGGTGCACCTACCACAGTCTGGCCTTCCTCTGAACTCCAGACTCCTCTCTGACTGCTGTGGTCAGTGGCATCGGAGTCTGAAAACACGCGCAGTCTTGCGCACACACCCTCGTTTGCATGCGCAGACACACAAACAGTCGTGCGCACACACATATACAACTAGCCTTAATCGAATCCGAAAAAGCCAGCAGAATAGAAAGATGAAGGGGGGAGAGGTGGAGGGGAGGAGAGGGAAGGGGCACGGTGGAGCTCCTTCTTTTTTCGGGAGTGCTGGACGGCGGCGCCCCAGAGTGCCGGCCTGTCACCGATATGTACACAGTTGTTTCCGCCTCTTCCTGCCTGGTTCCTGTGGGCGCCGCGGGCCTGTTGACCTCTGACCTCAGAACTCCCTCTGTGCGCCACATGGAGAGGAGGTCTCCTGGGAGAAGGGGAAACTAGGAGCAAATTGGAAGGTTCCCGGGTAATGAAATAACACTTACTCCAGGAGCTGTCGGTGTGTATGATCAGTTAGAGAGACGACTCAAAGCTTTGGTTGTTGTTGTCGTCCATGGATCTTGTGGGATTGTTGTTTTAGCTGAGGTGTGGTTGCTGGAGCAGGTTGCAGTAGCTCTCCCTAGGTTTGTTTCTGTCTCATGTTACTATGACAACCCTATACCCCAGGCGCTCCATAACCCCTGCCAGGCTTCACCGTGCACACACACACACACACACACACTACTGTGCCCACACAGACCCAGCATGCTCACCAGTGGGGGAGCAGACCATATCAGACCCCTACTGTGCCTGCCTTTGTTCCCCTCCCTGTGCCTGCCTCTGTTTCCCACTCTGTGCCTGCCTCTGTTCCCCTCCCTGTGCCTGCCTCTGTTTCCCACTCTGTGCCTGCCTCTGTTCCCCCCCTCTGTGCCTGCCTCTGTTCCCCCCTCTGTGCCTGCCTCGGTTCCCCCCTCTGTGCCCGCCTCTGTGCCTGCCTCTGTTCCCCCCTCTGTGCCTGCCTCTGTTCCCCCCTCTGTGCCGGCCTCTGTTCCCCCCTCTGTGCCGGCCTCTGTTCCCCCCTCTGTGCCTGCCTCTGTTTCCCCCTCTGTGCCTGCCTCTGTTCCCCCCTCTGTTCCCCCCTCTCTGCCTGCCTCTGTGCCTGCCTCTGTTCCCCCCTCTGTTCCCCCCTCTCTGCCTGCCTCTGTGCCCGCATCTGTGGTCCTCTGGCACTGCCCGCCAGTGACGCTCAGCTAACAGCTGCAACTTCTCAGTGCTAAGTGGCTTCTGGATCCTAACCCTGTCTGGCATGCCTGCCAGGGCCGGAGGGAGGGAGGGAGGGGGGGGGGGGGGGAGGGAGCAGGGGAGGGGTGGATGTATGGGTGCGAGGAAGAGAGGGGCGAGGGGGAGTGGGCCAAGGGGCAGGGAGAGGTCAATATGAGAGAGCGAGTGAGAGAGAGAGCGACTGTACAAACACACACACACATTCACTCAGACTGTACATACATACACATACACACACAAACTGGCAGCTCCTGGGCAAGGTGTTTGCCAGCGGTGATGCCATGCCCGGTGCTACTGCTTGCCAGGGTCCTGCTCTCAGACTGGAGTGCTAGCTCTATAACAGGTAGCGTTGTACTTAAATAGGTTCATTCTGACCACAGACGAACCTAGATAGACAGGCAGCCACGCACCCACTTTTACGATTGCCCTGGCGAGTAGTGAAATAATGTTTCTTGTTGGCCGAAAGGTTTGATGTGCGTTTCTTTCCTCTCCTCTCTATCTCTCTCTCTCTTTGACTGTTTTGTATGATCCGAATTGTGTTAGAAGGGCTTAACAGATATTGATTTATGTAGAAGGGCTAGATTAGTGCTTCAGAGAGGAGAACGTCGATAGAGCAGTCATAGCCGGTGTTTTTCTCCAGCGCGTTCTCCTCGGCATTTGAGTGAGAGGGGGAGCGTCAGCCACAGTACAGCCCACAAGCAGGCACTCGGTGAGGGACGTCTCCTCAGGGAAAGGAGGGTCCACTCCCGGTAGAACTCTGGTCGAGTTAATCATTGGGAGTTTTTTTTTTGTGTTCTCTTTGGGTTTTGTTGGCTGACTTCTAGGGATGTCTGTGAACTTGTTTATGACGTCGCCGTATCGAAGATGTTCGGTTCGGTTCGACGGCTGTTGCTTCACTGAAGCGGCAGCCTTGGTTGTTGGTCGGCTGGGCCTTGTGGTAGCTTCTGTAAGTCCTTCTCAAGAATGACGAGGTATCGATCGTGTTAGTGTGCAGTATGAATGATCGGGATGTTTTTCATTGAGTTGGCCCCCGCTCTCAACAGTCACAGTAAACTGTCCCCCCACCATGACGACAGGGAGAGAGACAGAGACGGGGAATAAAGGGACAGAGAAGAGGGGAGGGAGGTGGTGGTGGGGGGTGGGTGGGGGGGGGAGCGAAGCAGAGACGAAGAACAAAGCTTGTGAAGTGTGGATTTCCCAGGGGCCTCTTGGGTGCTCCTTTCATGTTTGTGTACACCTCAACTTGCCGATGGTATCTCTGCTGCTGTTCCTCCCCTCTCCTCGCCGGCCAGGGCCTCTCCCCATTGGACAACTTTCTTCAGGATGTTTTTTTGTGTGTGTGGGAGGGGGGGGGGGAGGGGTTGTCGGCGGAGCCCTAAATCACTGCTTCGCGGGGATCCCACTGAGCCGGTTGCCATGGTCACTGGGAAGCTCCTTGTGTCATGTGGCTCCGAGTGAGTCGTTCCCGGAGCAGAATTACCCAGAGTTCAATGGGAGGCAAAATGACCATTATCAGACTTCACAGCTCGGCCCCCTATTTAACAGAGAGAAGAAAGGAGCCCAGGGGGACTTAAGAAGGAGAGGGGGGGGGGGGGGGGGGGGGAGAGGGGAGCGGCAAAATGGAGCAAGTGGGGGAGAGAGAGAGAGAGAGAGAGAGAGAGAGAGAGACCACCTTGGATTGTCAAATACCAAGTCTGGATATGAATAAGTAGCCTATGGTTGTCAACTTATTTTGTACGGCCAAACCAGCATGGCAACGCCCGATCTCGGAAGCTAAGCAGGGAGAGAGAGAGAGAGAGAGAGAGAGGTAAGTGCAGCTGAGGGGGAGTTTTCTCTCCTTTATCTCTCTCTTCCCTTTTTTCTTCTTCCCCTTCATTGATTTATTTGAGATTCGGGAGCCCCTCTCTCTTTACTGACGCCCGGACTGGTGCGGACTGTTCCGCTTCAGACCCCGGCCTGTCCGCTGGCGCCAAGGGACTCGGAGACTTCTTCTGGTGTCCTGTGAAGCCAGCCATAGGCGGGTGTCTTCTGTGAAGGCTCAGGCTATATCCGAGGAAGAGACTGCGAGTGTGTGTGTGTGAGCGGCCGTGAGTGTGAGAGGCCACGCTCTGGGAGGCTGAGTTCACACAGGGCAACCTCTCCAAGAACATGAAGAACCCTGCTCATGTTGGGCCAGCGTGGAGGGAGGGAGGTAGGTGAGGTGAGGAGCACCACGATGCAATCCACACCAGAGTGGGTTAGGTCGGGATGAGGCGAGGCGGTTGCGTAATTCCGCCGCCTCGCTTTATCAGGGCCCCCCAATCATATTTCCAGGTAAAGCAGCGTCTTGGATGTGCTCACTCAGGGGGTGACGTAGGGTCTTATCAGAACCCTTCCTTCCCGGGACTAACCAGACAGGCCGCTCCCTACCGCCCACCCCCCCCAGCCAAGAGGCTAACAGCTAAGATGTCTACCTCAGATAAGAGAGATCCTCCAGAGCCACCTCCTTCTCTTTTTAATCAGAGAATGCGTTTCTGATCCCAGATCCTGTTCGGCTGGTTCAGATGCTCACCCCTCCCTCTCCCTCTCTTCTCTCTCTTCCCCTCCTCCCATCTCCACCCCCCCCCCCCTCCCCCCCAACCAGATGTTTTCTCCTTGTTCCTGCTGACTGGGGGGGCCCGGCCCATAGCTGGACACGGTGCTTCATTAACGAACAATGGCCTGTTTTTATCATGGGACGCATTCTTCCTCCGAGTCAAGTATCGCCACATTGTTCAGTGTGAGCCGTCTGATGCGGCCTTAATAGAGATGTTTCCGAGGAGATCTGTCAACCTTCCTCCTTTCCCTTTCCCTCTGGCTCCTCCTCTTCCTCCTCTCCTGTGGTGGCTGTCTAGATGTTCAGGCGTGATGGCCCAGTATGGTTTTGGACAGTATTGTCTGTTCCTGGGAGAGTCACAACTGTGCCAGCCAGACCTAAATAGTAGATGATCGGGAGAGGCGATACTACATGTGTTTTAGTTACGGTGTTGGACGTTAAGTTGACTCTCCAGGACATTAACTATTTAGGTCCAGAACGCTAGTGTGGATCATTAGTATAGATCATTAGAAGAACAGGCAGAAAGGCAAGGTTATCTATGAGCACATGGGTAGGTGTGACTGCAGCTTCGGTGCGTACATCAACCCCCACGTCCCCCAACCCTGCCCCAGAACATGACTCGAACACTCACCACAGAGGCTGTCCTCAGAATATCATTATTAATGATGGTAATTATAATAGTAGTTCATGTTGGTATTATTAATGAATGACTCGACATAAAGTTCTCCATGTCCGTGAAGCCAAGAAGGGTTTCAGTGTAGCTGTATCCCCAGACATTAGGGGCCACTGTTGTGTCAAGGGAGGACCTTGTCCACAGTGATGATTGTTGGTTCTCCTGTGAAGAACACAGGCTGGAACTGGAGAAGCGGTAAGCAAACATAACAGGAAGAGGAAGAGAGGAGGACATTTAATTAGTGGATGTCTGTTTCAGCCAACTAGGCAGGGTAGGGTGGGGGGTAGCTGATATGGGTATAGGTAGGGTTGGGGGTAGCTTGGTAGGGTAGAAGGGTAGCTGGGTATGGGTTAGGTAAAGAATAGCTGGGTATGGGTAGGGTAGAGGGGTAGCTGGTATGGGTAGAGGGGTAGCTGGTATGGTTAGGGTAGGGTAGAGGGGTAGCTGGTATGGGTAGAGGGGTAGCTGGTATGGGTAGGGTAGGGTAGGGTAGAGGGGTAGCTTGTATGGGTAGAGGGGTAGCTGGTATGGGTAGGGTAGGGTAGAGGGGTAGTTGGTATGGGTAGAGGCAGTGTGCGAATTACGGGGGTCTGACCCCCCTAATTAAGACTTGGACCCCCCCCAAAAAGAGGTAAAAACAACAGGTCGGGTGGATGTCTGTTTCAGCCAACTAGGCAGGGTAGGGTGGGGGGTAGCTGATATGGGTATAGGTAGGGTTGGGGGTAGCTTGGTAGGGTAGAAGGGTAGCTGGGTATGGGTTAGGTAAAGAATAGCTGGGTATGGGTAGGGTAGAGGGGTAGCTGGTATGGGTAGAGGGGTAGCTGGTATGGTTAGGGTAGGGTAGAGGGGTAGCTGGTATGGGTAGAGGGGTAGCTGGTATGGGTAGAGGGGTAGCTGGTATGGGTAGGGTAGGGTAGGGTAGAGGGGTAGCTTGTATGGGTAGAGGGGTAGCTGGTATGGGTAGGGTAGGGTAGAGGGGTAGTTGGTATGGGTAGAGGCAGTGTGCGAATTACGGGGGTCTGACCCCCCTAATTAAGACTTGGACCCCCCCCAAAAAGAGGTAAAAACAACAGGTCGGGTGGGTCGATACATTTCTATATCGTTCTTACCTGTAAATATTACAATATATTTACCATATTCATTCAATAACAGGTTGGCGATACACAGACATGTTGACTTTAGGGCAGGGAATATCACACACATAAACACAGCGCGCGAGTGACAAGTGCACAGAAGAGTTCTTTTTTACTACTGTGAAAGAAAGCTGCGTGTGTCTCATTTTCGGGGCGAATGTGTCCACGGCAAAGCAGCACAATGTGGAGTGACACTTCACTACCTGTCACAAAAGCTACCATCCTAACTACCCATCGGGTAGCGCGCTATGGGCAGTATTATACCTGATTGGCCCTCCACCCAACCATAGACTTATACACCCAACGCAAAACATCGTCAAAATAGTCTCAATCGTTTGTGCTGCAATTATTTTCGTTTGTGCTGCTTTGCAGAATGTAGAAGTGATCATCTGAAAATGTAAACAAATGCTGAGATTCATAGAAATAAAGTGTTGAATATTGATATTATCCGTTTCCCACCTTGTTAAGTCATTGTTGATAGTTATTGTGAGAAATCATTAGCTCTCAATTTCAAAAAGGTTGATGACCCTTGCCTCAGAGTGTAGCTACCGCGTAGTGAGAAAGTGCAAGAAAGATAAGTTAGCTAGGTAATACCCCCAAAAAATCTAATATAATTTAGATCTATAATATTTTTGTCACGATTTTATTTGTATTTATCATTTTAATGATAGAAGCACACGCCTGCGCTGTAGTTTACGCCCAGGAAAAGAAGTTGACCCCCCGATTGTCATTGTATAATTCGCACACTGAGTAGAGGGGTAGCTGGTATGGGTAGGGTAGGGTAGGGTAGAGGGGTAGCTGGTATTGGTAGGGTAGAGGGGTAGGTGGTAAGGGTAGGGTAGGGTAGAGGGGTAGCTGGTAAGGGTAGGGTAGAGGGGTAGGTGGTAAGGGTAGGGTAGGGTAGAGGGGTAGGTGGTAAGGGTAGGGTAGAGGGGTAGCTGCTATAGGTAGGGTTCTGGGTATGGGTCTTGAAGGGTCAGGAACAAGCAGAGAGAGAGAAGAAATTGAAGCCTTAATTAAAGCTAGTGACACTTAGTTTAATCCATGTTCAATTCCTGCACGTGTCTGATTATATGGAGGCTGGCTTACACTAACAGGTTGAGAGGCTAGCTAGTTAGGTAGTATGTGTGTGGGGAGGGGGTGCTAAGGACTCCAGCTACTGTTCTCTTGTTTGATGAGAATATAGGAGGTCTCTCCTGAACAGCTCCAGTTTGTAATGGGCCGGCTGTTTGCCAAGTCACAGGCCTCCTCTGAGGTGCCGAACACACACACGCACGCACACACACACACACACACACACTAGGCAAGGCCTCCCCTGAGGTTCTACACACACACACAGTGCAGTTCAATTGTATAATTTTGGTTATGCAACGATGGTTGAATGGCCACCCCACATTGTGCGCTGAAGCAGAGATGGAGGGAGGGAGGGAGGGAGGGGAGAGACGTGGAGCGAGGGAGAGACGGAAGAGAGAGAAGAGGGCGGGAGAAGTAGGGGGACAGGAGAGGATTACAAATGAAAGTTTAGAGTGAGGCTCACAGTACTTTGAAAAGGCAATGTGGATCCAGAGAATGGACATGTAAAAAGCCCAGTCTGACAGAAGAAGAACTTCTGTGTTGGGTTCCAGATCTTTCTCTGTCCTTCCTGGAGATGTCCAACATGTCCTACACCAGAACCATCTCCTCCAACTCTGAGAGACGGCCTCATCCCTAAAAGGCATGCTCAGAGACGGCCTCATCCCTAAAAGGCATGCTCAGAGACGGCCTCATCCCTAAAAGGCATGCTCAGAGACGGCCTCATCTCTAAGAGGCATGCTCAGAGACGGCCTCATCCCTAAGAGGCATGCTCAGAGACGGCCTCATCCCTAAGAGGCATGCTCAGAGACGGCCTCATCCCTAAAAGGCATGCTCAGAGACGGCCTCATCCCTAAGAGGCATGCTCAGAGACGGCCTCATCCCTAAAAGGCATGCTCAGAGACGGACTCATCCAGGACAGCAGGGGGGCTCACAGTGTAACACCACTAAACCTAGTTGTCAGGTCTGTGAACACTGTGACTTGCACTGACTGTGTGTGTGTGTGTGGTGAGAGGGTTGTGTGTTGTGCACATACTCTAATTCGGAACAAACCCTAACGGCTCGGCCCCAAGCCAGTTCAGGTCTGTGGGTTATGGCCGCTTTGTTGACAGACTATGATCCAGGAGCTAACAGCCCAGGATCCTGTTCCATAAAGGCCGCTCAGAAAAGCTTGGATTAAAGTACCAAACCTGACTTAACCAAACTGGTTATTTATCAAACAAGTCTGTCGGGGCTAAAGCAGTTCCATAAAGGCCAATTCTAGTTCACCCAGTCTGACTAATTCGAGTCAGATTCAAGTAGTCAAGATAATTGCGGGTGCACCCTATTCGTAAGAAGCCTGTGAGGTAGAACATGGATCGGATTCATCCACCACGGCAAAACGCAATGTTCACCACCACGCGCATTCTCCCCGAAAGAACTCTCTTTAAGCCGCGTAGCCTATGATGACAGCTCCCTCATCCAACACCTCATCAACGTAAAATTACACACCAGGATTGACATGAACGATAGCCTACATAGGTTGAGGACTTTTTTTTTTATAGATCTCACACACATCTAAGTGGAGTTTTTTGACATTGTTTTAAATAAATAGCCTCCAATAATAACTTTTGAACAGGGTTTTTGTATTGGGGAAATGGAGGATAGAGGCATGGATTTAGGTTTGTTTTTGCAATTGTATTTGATTTCTATAGCTATGATCATTCTATTGGGGTAATGTAGATTGACACGTGTTAGGTAAACCTAACCCTAAAATATACATAAAATATGCATATTTTATGTAGCATCAACCTAAACGTTGATTTCACAAACTAGCCTACCATAGGCCTATATGTAATACGTAGGTCATAGTTTGTATCATTCTGAAATCATTGTTCATCAGTGTTTAAGACATGAGCCTAAATGTTTTATTTATTGAAGTAGATTTTCTATAAATGTACATTTTTAACTGATAGTGATAAAAAAAAGTGAAATATGGCATCACGCCAGAAAGTCCGTGGGTCAGTGTTACAGGAACATCTGGTTAAGCAACAACACGGGCTAAGCCTGACAGTTAGCCTGCCTCAGACCAGGTTAATTTTGCAGCATAAGTTGCCATGGTAACTGAGTTCGAACTACATTAAACTGTCTTGAACCGAATCAACTGGACATGAGTCAGACTGACATTAGCCTGGCTTATCCGGTAAACTCGCTTTATGGAACAGGCCTCTGATCTTCATCCACCAGGCTCCTCATCCCGGCCTCATCCCTGTGACCCTTCCCCCCTGCTTGGTGCTTTGCTGGTTCCACATCTCCACGGAGATATTAATGACCGCTGGGGCGCCAGCAGAGTGGTTCAAGTGTTGACCCCCGTCTGTGTTTACGTTGAGTCAGCTGTGCGCTTACATGACCAGTCAGAAGGAGGTGGGGTTGTGGGGGAGTACCGTGCCCCCCCCTCACCGTGTACTTAACTCCGGTAAAATTCAGCAGTCGGGAGCACTGCAAGGGGTCTGAAGTGATGGTAAACTCCCTGTCAGGGGTACACAAAGTTCACAGTGGATGCATGTTTTCCCTCCCCATGTTTTATTTGCCTCCAGTGAGTCACCAACGTTGCTGGAGGTGTGTTACTGGGCTGAGAGAATGGAGGGATTGTCAAGCAGAGCCCGGGGGGGGGGGGGGGGGGGGGGGGGGGGGGGGGGGAGCCCAGGAACCTCAGGAACCTCTGCTTCCTGGTTGTGGATGTTTAGAGGGTGGAAAGGCTGAGGTGTTTGAAGGGTTAATGTTTGTGGCGCAAGTTACAGGCCTGCTGTCAATTCAGCCCTTTCATGCAGGTGACTGGTGCTTGTGTTCAAAGCTACTATCAAGTACAACTGTATGCCGTTCAAAATAATACCAGTTGATTGCGATATTTCTCCACCTGGTTGAATGTGCTGTATGTAGCAACTCTATCTGTAATATCTTAATGGAAATTCTGGGGGATTAGAAAAGTGTGTTTCCACTGCACACACAGTACAAGGGCCATGCTGAGGACTGAGATTTTATTTTTGTAGAAAAGTGCCTTCCTGGCACACACACACAGAGGGGACCACATATAAGAAAATCCATGGGAGGAAAGTATGCCTTTATCTCTTAATAAAGCAACCAGCCAGGAGGCAACATGACATTACAGCATAACAGCCGAGGGAAAGCCTTCTGGAGACTTAATGACCTTAATTATAGCAGTGCAGAAAGAGAGAGAGGGAGAGAGGGGGAGGAGGAGGAGGGAGGGAGGGAGATCAGAAAGAGCAGGAACACGAGTTGTTGAGAGTTGACTAGTGAGAGGTGCAGGTGGAACTGTGTGTGTGTGTGTGTGTGTGTGTGTGTGTGTCTAGTCCAGCATAGCGATTAAAGATGTAGACTAGCAATTTTCCATCTTTGGTAGAACAAGTCTCTTTTCGCGGCCAGCCTGGGAGATTTCAAGCAAAGACGATACTTCACCAGAGTTCCTGAGGGTTGGCTAAACATAGGCCAGCTCTTCCTCCTGTCTAGACCAGCACATGCTGCCATGCCGGGCTGCGGTTCTGGCCTCTCGGTTAGGGTGTACTTGCTGGTTCTCAGGCGGATGAATGGATGGATGGATGGACTGGTGGTCAGGTGGGTGGGGGGGGGGGGGTGCAGGCTGGCAGGCCTTATGTGGCAGCATGGCTTAGTAACGGGATTCACCCTCCATCACCCACTGGAGGCTTGGGCTTACAGGGATAGTAATAATAGAGGGTTATGGTTACCATGATAACCATTATGTTTACAATTCATATAAATGCTTAGGGGTTATTACGATAACCATGATGGCTACAAGAACAGATCGTGAAGGGTTGCTTTTTTTCCCCCCTCGACTGTGTATTGCTTGCGGTGCCATCTTGGCAGCCTCCGGTTGCCTGGAAAGGGCTTGTTGTCTGGATGTTACGGCCCAAGTTTAGACTGTACAAGGGTGAGCATGTCTTTCTGTTCCCACTGTCCTGTTGTGAATATTCACAACATCGCAGGCACACTGAGTACAGCAGGCACACTGAGTACAGCAGGCACACTGAGTACAGCAGGCACACGGAGTACAGCAGGCACACTGAGTACAGCAGGCACACTGAGTACAGCAGGCACACGGAGTACAGCAGGCACACTGAGTACAGCAGGCACACTGAGTACAGCAGGCACACGGAGTACAGCAGGCACACTGAGTACAGCAGGCACACGGAGTACAGCAGCCACGGATGTGGAACACCACTCCAAATTCCGGAGCCATTTTGACGAAGCAGACAGGATTTCTGATTGCAACCTTAGATCTGCTCCCCAAAGCCCGAGTCCATGTTTCAGAGAAACACTGCGAGAGGACTAAGCAAGGACGCAAAATACACATGAGGGGGAGGGGGGGACTAATGTGACTAACACATCCCAACACAACTCAACACAACACACCCCGACACAACACAACCCAACCCAACACAACACACCCCGACACAACCCAACACAACACAAAACAACCCAACCCAATACACCCCAAGGAAGGAGGGAGGGAGGGAGGGAGGGAGTGAGGGAGGGAGGGAGGGAGGGGGGGAGGGAGGGAGGGGGGGGGAGGGGGGGCTGTCTCAGTAGTTGTGGGAGAGAGGGGGGATGACTACTGCCCATAGGTACATTTTTGTTGTCGTCAGGCAAGTCGCTACACTGCCGTGTCTGCCCAACAGGAGATTCTTTAGGGGGGGGTGGGGGGGGTGAGGCTCTTTCTTCTCCCTAAGGAGGGGGGGGGATTCTTTCTTCTGCAAGTGTCTTACCCAGAGCCGTTAATTATTAACTGGAATAGCTGACATCAAAGCAGCGAGCCCTGGCCTCAGACGCAGATATGGGTGTGAGACTTCAACAGGTCCCACTTTGAACTCTTATAAAGCCGGCCATGCAACCGGGAGAGATGTTAGCGAATGTGAAGCGGACATGAATCTTATCGACCCAAGAAAGTTCAAGAAACATAGGAACTTTTATGCGTGTTTTAATGCAACTGGTACCGTGTGAGTTTCTACTGGGGTCGGGATGATTTGCTTCTTCTCCGAGATGGCCTCTTATTCTTCTGGGTCTGGCGAACATCATCGAACAGGAAAGCATCTGGTCATGGTTGAACGATCACCACACAGATGCCCTGCTACGTGTCTGTTTCCAATGAACGGTGTTGGGAGTTGGGAGGGATGAGTGTTTTCTCTCTCTTCTCCCCCTCCCTTCATCCCTTTCTTCTCTCCCCTCTTTCTAGGTGGGATGGCTACTTCTCAGTGGTAGAACCTTTCACTACAGATCAAGAGGTTGCAGGTTCAAATCCCCCCTGCATGCTGCTTTGGATGAGAGTTTTCAAAAGAAACATTTATTAGTGTTTATTAGTATTGCTTTGGGGTGGTAGGCTAGGGGGCCGGGGGGTAACTGTACATGGAGACACAGGCTTCCAGGCTATGGAGCACACAGGCTTCCAGGCTGTGGAGCACACAGGCTTCCAGGCTGTGGAGCACCACATCCCAGAATGGGGGGCGTCCGTCTGGCTGCCAAAGCGGGGCAATTTCCTCCGAGGGAGAACGTGTCCACGGTCTTGGTCGGCCGGGCAGAGCGATTGTGATGTAACAATGACCATGTTTGGTCCGTGACACTTTTCCGCCGCGAGGCTCGGGAGCACCGTCCGGGATGGCCGGATCTCTCTCCTCGTCTGCCCGTCCGACGCTCCCTCTCTCCTTCTCGCTCTCGAGCTCGTTCTCCCCTCTCCTGCTCCTCTTCGAACGGTCTCTCCTCGTCTCTCCACTCTCTTTCCCTCTCTCCTTTCTCTTCCGTCTCTCCCTCTCCTCTGTCCCTCCTAGCTGAATGATGAGAGCCATCGGGACACGGTTCTGGCACCGCTCTGCATCAGGTCACGTAGCGTTTGAGCTTCGCACAGACTAAATGGAACAGGGCGAAACCAGCAGGGCCAGACTAGATGTCGGAGAGAAAGCGGGAGTTTAGATAAGGTTTAGATAAGGAGGGTTTCCCACAAGGGGAAGCCAGTTTTCTAGGACTCTGCGTTCCCTTTAACTCTGCCCTCTGGCTGGAAGCTTCAAAAGACTTCAGCACCAGAACACTTCTGCTGCCCATCTGTGGAGATCTCACTCTCTCTCTGTCCCCCCCCCCCCCCCCCGCCCCACTCCCTCTGTGGCAGTTGGAGGAGTTTGGAATTTTGAGATTGTGTGCATGACTAGAATCTGGATTCTAGGTCTCAATTAGTGCTGTGGTGCTAAATTGGCCGCATGCAGAGGCTAAAGATGTTATATCAGACATGGCAGTCGTAGATATTAACCCTCGTGCTGCCTTCGGGTCACATGACCCAAAGGTTCATAATGAACCATCGTTGTGTTTACCCAATTTTACCCAATACAAAAACAAATTAAAATAATTTTCTTTTAACCTTTGCAATGTGGGGGGTCTGAGACAGCCCAACGGTTAAAAGAAAATGCTTCACTTTGTTTTTGTATGCGGTAAAGATGTCGCAATACGACGGTGGGTCACAATGACTGATGGGTCAGAATGACCCGAAGATAACACAAGGGTTAAGGATGTTATCATGGATACAGAGCAGTTATACAAGCTGTGAAAGAGCGGGAGTTATAGATGTTATAAATAAAGCGGTCATAGATGGTGGTTACCTAATGTTATAGATATTGTTTGTTTATGTGTTGTTACGTCATGTTGAGAGAGGCAGTACGCTCATTACTCCCATGTAGTGTGCTGGTTGTTCATCTCCTTATACTGGGTGACTGCTTCTCTCTCCCCGTCCCACGGTGAAACAGTGGAGTCTATTCAAAGCCAGACATCGCCCCCTGGTGGTCAGAAATAAAACATTGAAAATCGATCATAAAAAAAAAACAAGGATGTTTCTGTAATCTGAAGTTTCGGAAAGTTTTACACTGATTAACCCTATTGTTGATTCGAATTATTCAGAAAATCACTGAAAAATAATGCAATGTTTTTCTGTGTTTACAGGCGAAGAGGGCAGTTCAGAGAGGAGCCACAGCTGTGATCTTTGATGTGTCAGAAAACCCTGATGCTATCGATCAGGTCAGTCTCTCACACACACTCACAAATACACAATACTTGAACAGTCGCTCACACAGTCACGCATATACACACACTTCATACTTTCTGGGCACACATGCTGAATCTAATTCTGTTGGAGACGAGCCTAACATGCTAACAACGTTAGCAGAGATCACTCCCTCTGCCTTCAAAGAGATTCCCCTCAGCTCTTAATGTCTCCCCCTGCTATGTGAGCTCATTGAGGAATATTTCCGCTAAGCCCGTGTGCGTGCATGTTTGTGCGTGTGCGTGTACCAACAATAGCATTTCTCAGTCTAGCTCTCTCCCAGGACCATGGGAATAAACACAAGGTGTGTGTGCGCTGAATGTGCAAGACTGAAACGAGATATCCAGGTTAAGCTGTAAGCACACCGTGAGCATGCTCGGTTGAGCTCATAATTGCCCAGGTAGTGCACACCAGCACACCTCACCTCCAGAGACAAGACATGATCTATGGATCTCTCTCTCTCTTTCCCTCCTACCATTGGGTAGTCCCTGTCTCTTTGTTGTCTCAAACAGTAATTAGGTGGGCAGGGAGGCAAGCAGGCCGACACACAATACAAGTCACTCCCTCCCAGAGACTCTTAGTGGCAGGAATTCTCCTGTGGTATTCATCCTCCTCAGGCCAAGCCTGGACTTGCAGGCTCTCCTCCTCCTCCTTCTCCTCCTCCTCCTCCTCCCCAGCCGCTGGGTGGAGAGGAGCGGAGAGATAAAACGGAGTGTGGCGGACCACATGAAAGGTTTTGCTGGCGTCTGGATTTCCCAGCAGAGACGCCACCCACAGGGCTACAAGTAGTCTATCATCAACAAAGGAGAACGCAGAGCTAGCCCAACTAGCACTAGCACAGCTAGTCCAACTGGCTAGCACGTCCAGCCGCATTAGCAGTAGCACTAGCACAGCTTGACCAGTGAGCACTTGCACAGCTAGCTGCACAAGCACAGCTTGACCAGTGAGCACTTGCACAGCTAGCTGCACAAGCACAGCTACCCCAAATAGCATTAGCATAGCTAGCCACACTAGCACAGCTAGCCCAACTAGCATTAGCCCATTAACAGAGACTAGGGCCCAGAGGGAAATGTGTCAGTGAGCAGTGTATTTCATAGGAACATGACAATGGGAGAGCTGAAGCCATGAATATCCTGCCATTTCTGCCATGGTGTTTCCAAATGACAGTACTGAGGAGGAGGAGCCTGTCTTCTGTCAACCAATCCCAAAACGGAACATACAATAGACAGATTGTACCGTATGTAGACAGCGGCCACTTTCTGTCCTTCGGTCCAGCCCATGACAGATCCCCTTAGTGTGACACGAGAGAGCCACACTTATTTATTCATAGGATCACTACAGAGACTCTAGCAGACCAGTGTTATGTTGACTGACTGTGCACGTGCAAGGCATACTCATCTTCTTCTCTCCTCCTTGGTCCCCCCTTCCTCTCCCCCCCCCCTTCCTCTCCTCCTCCCCCAGTTGAACCAGGTAGGAGAGGACCCTCTGAAGAGGCCGGTGGTCTATGTGAAAGGAGCAGACGCCGTCAAGCTGATGAACATCGTCAACAAGCAGAAGGTTGCCCGCGCCCGCATACAGCATCGCCCGCCAAGGGTAAGGGCCCACAGCAAACGCGTGTGTGTAGTGGTGTGTGTTGTGGAACGCCACTTTTTAAATGTATTTTTTTGTACAAAGCATGCATGTAAGATTTTATATACACTGCTCAAAAACATTAAAGGAACACTTTGAAAACACATCAGATCTCAATGGGGAAAAAAACTGTTGCCCCTCTAGTGCACTTCTTGTTAATTACATCAACACCAATGCAGCGGAAACTGATTAACAACCCCCTCTGCTACTTAACTGACCAGATCGTTATCAGAGAAGTGCAATTTCATTCATGCCATACCCTGACAAAAAAAAATTCCTTCAATTTTTTTGAGCAGTGTATATATATAATGTGTGTGTGTATATATATATATGTAGAAAGTCATTTTGAGATCTGACTCTGATCTCTGGAGACGTGCTTCTCCATTTCTCTTCCGAGCTAACAGGTCACACTGAATCAGTGTCGCTCTCGAAAGAGCTACTTGTTTGTTTTGGAGTGTTAGATGCAGCAGGTACAAGCAGACACGGGTTCGCACAGTGGAGTCTAGCCATGAATAGGAAGACAGACATACAGCATATGGTTGTGTCCTCATAGCAGAGCTCTGGACATTCCCACCATGGCTATGAATGAACAAGAGAGCTAACAGTAGTAGCAGTATCTACTACTGTACCTTCATCTATTATGATGCTCCGTAGCTCTGGATTGTTCTGGAAAAGGCCTGCCGCCACCTGGCTGTAACTGTGTGTGTGTGTGTGTGTGTACTTAGATGTCCAACAGTGTAGGGTATTTTACTGTAAAGGGGTGTGTACAAGTGTGTGTGTGTGTGTGTGTTCTTGTGCTGGAAGAGTTAGTGTTGACCCAGCCTGTCCCACCCCTACAGCAGCCCACAGAGTACTTCGACATGGGGATCTTCCTGGCCTTCTTCGTGGTGGTGTCTCTGGTCTGTCTCATCCTGCTCATCAAGATCAAGCTGAAGCAGAGGCGGAGCCAGGTCAGTACCGTCGCATGGGCACGCGCTCTCTCTCACTCGCTCTCTCTCTCTCTCATTCACTTTCCGCGGCGTCTCGCTCTCATTTCCCTTGAAATGATACCATCTCGAGTTGTACGTGGAATCCTAGTCCTCGTCCACAGGCTTTCACACATCACTGCTCGACCTCTGTTTGTTCTACGTCCATCACTCCCCAGACTGACCCTCCGCCATTCCGCTGTCTCCTCCTCTCCTCTCCCCTCTTCTCCTCCTGTTCTGCTCCTCCTCCTCTGCTCCTCCTCTCCACCTGTTCTGCTCCTCCTCCTCCTCCTCTGCTCCTCCTCCTCTCCACCTGTTCTGCTCCTCCTCCTCTCCTCCTGTTCTGCTCCTCCTCCTCGCCACCTGTTCTGCTCCTCCTTCTCCTCTCCTCCTGTTCTGCTCCTCCTCCTCTCCTCCTGTTCTGCTCCTCCTCCTCTCCTCCTGTTCTGCTCCTCCTCCTCTCCACCTGTTCTGCTCCTCCTCCTCCTCCTCTCCTCAGAGCTCTATGAACAGGATGGCGGTGCAGGCACTGGAGAAGATGGAGACCAGGAAGTTCAAGGCTAAGATGAAGGGCCAGCGCGAGAGCAACTGCGGGGCGTCCGATTCGCTGAGCAGCAGCTCCACCTCCGACTGCGCCATCTGCCTGGAAAAGTACCTGGATGGAGAGGTAGGGTGCCTAGGTAGAGTGGTAGCGTGCCTCTGCACTCGCCCGTCCCAACCTCGCAGAGGATAGACTCCTAGTCCAGGGGTGGATAAGCTGTGAGTGTGGCGGACTAAGTCTTCAGGCTTGCAGGGGGAAGGGGACCCGTATCCAGAGTAGTCGTCTGAGCCATGGGGGGGGGGACTAGACTGTGTTCCTCTTTCTCTCCGTCGTCATTCTTCCTCTCCTTTTCGTTCCGCTCCCCCACTTCCTGCGGTGCTCCTGGCGACTGTTCTCGCTGCACCTGAAGCTGGTGAGGCTGGGTCCGCGTGCGTGGGGTTTCAGGGTTAGACTTCCTGTTTTTGAAACCGCCGCTCGTTTGGAATCCCGGCCGGTCATTGTGGAAATGTGTCCCCCTTGATGTGGTTCTCTGGGGACTTCCTGTCAGAGGGACTGATCAAGAGAGAAACCCCAGCCTGCCTCAGGCATGTTGTTCTGGGGGGGGGTTATTGTTGTGGTTGGTTTGTTGTCTTGATGAAGAAGTGGATGATTACAGGAAATAGTCATTCCGAAGACTGAATGGCATCAAAGGATGGTTTGACTCAGCAGAGAGGCCAGCAACAATAGATCGTGGGCAGAAACCGCCTGGATACATGAGTCACTCCAGAGAAGGAGGGAGAGAAGGAGGGAGAGGAGGGGGGAGGAGAGAAGGCATGAGAAAGAGAAATGGAAAGAGCGTGCAGGATGTGAAACGAGGTCAGTGTCAGGAATCCAAACTGCGTTATCGAGTTTCCAGGCTGGAATTCTGGACGATAATCTCAAAATCGGGTCTACCTGGCCTATGTGACCTTCCAGGGGTCAGGGCTAGGGTTGTGTCCAGGAACCCTGTATTATTGGGGGCTAAGTGAGGGTGGTTGTTGGATAGTGAAGAAATGCACAATCGTTCCCCGTCTGGCTCTGGGACGCAAACGCCCGTCTTTTGATTCTCTGCTGCCATCTGCTGGACATGTGCCTGCACTGCGTGACCTTGGAGTTGACCTGACCTTGTTGCTCTACCCCCTCCACAGGAGCTGAGGGTCATCCCCTGTGCTCACAGGTTCCATAAGAAGTGTGTGGACCCATGGCTGCTGCAGCACCACACCTGTCCCCACTGCAGACACAACATCATCGGTGAGTTAGTCTCCCTGGCGCTGGTCTTGTCCTGGGGGGGGTGTTCCATCAATGTAGATTAAGGAAAAGCCAGGCTTATTTCAATAAGTCTAGCTTATTTCAGCGAGAGTTCCGTTCCATTAAGGTGGCTTATTCTAGTCCTAGCTAAGTAACCAAGGTAACTTATACCTCTGAACTAGCCTGCTCCGTGCCAGGCTAAAAGTCGAGCTGAATTTAGCTGTGTTGCAAAGAATTTCAAACAGGTGGAAATATCTTTAAAGACAGTTCCGTCGAGTGTCTATTAGCACTTTTTTGTTCTGTCGGTGTTCGGAAACATAAGTGCAGACTTCTCTTTTTCTCACAATATGACCCAGCATGAATGAATTTACGTGTTTACTTTATCTCCAAATCATGGCACTTTTCAAAAGCCATTCATTAGTTCATGTTAATTGACATTAGGCCTAAACTAAGCAGTGCGTCTAGAGAAGTTACGACCAATTATTTTCGTGTCCGTTCTTTGACAACCCTGTTGGATGCAGGTGCTCTGATTATACAAAAAGTGTATATCCCACCAGCCCCAAGGGTCTTCAGAGACAGAAGTAATGCTTCCCTGACCAGTATCTGTGGAAGAGGTGTAGGTTCAGCAGGCCCAGCATAGTTTATAGATGGATTTGTCATTCTTAAAAAATATACCACAAAAAAAACATCACTTAAGGATGGCTGTAAACGCATAATAATAGCCTACCGTCCTTAGTAGAAAGGAGGGTAGTAGAGTATGTAGTCTGTTGGAACCACTCATAAGAAGGCAAACTCAATGCAGCCAGACTCAATGAAGTCTGTGCTGGATCTGTGCAAAAATACTTATTTCAGTCAATTTTATTCACGGTCACTTTCCCTTTTTATTTTAAAGCATTTAGCCCATCAGTTAAAAAATGTGTGTGCCAAAGTTATTTTGCCTACATCCAAATGTAATTTTCACTTGCTGCCACATTCTTTTTTTTTTGGCTATTATCAACCTCCTGTTGAGTATATAGGCCAGTGATTACTGTCGGGATGGTTTCAGACTCATCAAATTACGCTAATTATCAGTAAATGCATTAATTATGTTCGTAGCCTAGGTAGACCTACAATTTACGCTTTTAAACTGTCAGCAATGTTTTGCCAAGTCGTTTCCCTCGCTCTGTTAATTGCTGCAATGTTGCCCTTTTCGGGGATGACTCCCCAAAACTCAAAAATCCAGTCACGCTGCTGAAAATAACACCGCCCTGCTGGTTTACCCTCTGCTTTTTGCGACGTAACTCTTCTTTCCAACGATCGCCTGGTCTGGGCTTTATTTCATTGAGGTCTAGCTTGAATTAGCGTCGCTTGTTAGTGGAACGGCTTGATGCTTAAGTCTAAGTTGACATTCGTGTAAGCGCAGCTTGGGATGGAACATCCCCCTGCTCTCTAGGGGAGGAGTGGGTTAAGTTTGTTTTTATAGAACATCCTTATCAATCTCTGCCCCCCTCCCCCCCATCCTCTTTATCTTGTCACTCTACCCCTTCTCTCTCTCGCTCTCTCTCGCTCTCTCTCGCTCTCTCTCTCTCTCAGAGCAAAAGAAGGGTCCCCCAGGCCCGGTGTGTATGGAACCAGTCAGTCCGCTGCACAGCCGTCAGCAGAGGGTGGTCCTGCCCGTCCACTACCCCGGCAGGGTCCACCGCGCCGGCCAGGTGACCGCCTACCCCACCCGCACCAGCATGGACCCCCACGGCAACCCCATCACCCTGCTGACCATGGACCAGCACCCCGACCCCCCCGGCCTCTACCCCGCCCGGGCCACCTCCGCCTTCCTGCGCGGCTACCACCCCACCCTGCACCTGGACCACTCCCTCAACCCGCACCACTGCGGCCTGGAGCACCGCGGCCCCCCCGCCTACCCAGCCCAGGCGCCCCCCCACCACGCCGCCTTCAAGAGACCCAAGTTCCATGGGCGTAGCTTCTCGCGGGGCGGCTGCTTCTCGCAGTACGAGACCATGTACCAGCACTACTACTTCCAGGGGCTGACCTTCCCCCAGCAGACGGAGGGGGCCGCGGCTTCGGCCGTGGGGGGGGCCCTGGGGGCTAGCGGAGGGCCCCACAAGGGCCAGCACAGCAGAGCCTTCCAGCAGGGGCTTCTGTACCCCACCGTGGTCCACATGGCGCCCGCCTCCAGCTCGCGCCTGGGGGACGCCGGCAGCACCTCAGGTCTGGGCTGTTACCACGGACACCGGTCCGTGTGCAGCGGTTACCTAGCCGACTGCCCGGGCAGCGACAGCAGCAGCAGCAGCTCTGGTCAGTGCCACTGCTCCTCCAGCGACTCCATGCTGGACTGCACCGAGGTCAGCAACCAGGGCGTGTACGGAAGCTGTTCCACCTTTCGGAGCTCCCTGAGCAGCGACTACGACCCCTACGTCTACCGCAGCAAGAGCCCGTGTCGGGCGTCCGGCGGCGGGGAGGACTCTCTCACCCCAGCCCCCTCGGGACACGAGCACCCCCAGCCCTCTCCTCCCCACCCCCCCCTCTCTGGGGAGCCCCCATACAGTGGCGCCCCACCCTTGGAGCCAAGCAGGGAGGCCTGCTGCGCTAGCACTACCTCATCCGGACCACTAGAGGGCGCTGGAGCAGACAGGGGGAAGGTGGGGCAGGAGGAGGCGGTGGTGGTGGGGGAGCTGGGGGCGGCGACGTGTAGCTGCTGCTTCGAGGTGCTCCCCCCGAACCTGGAGTGCCAGGGGCAGGACCCGGACAGGGCGGGGCCTCTCGCTTCGGGGCACTGTCACAGGGGGGCGGAGTTTCAAGGCTCCACCTCCCCAAACTTTTACGCTCCCGAGCACATGTGCGAGCCGTCGGAGCCGATGTCCTACGAGGCCCTGCCTTGTTGTTTTTACCAGGAGATGAAGGCCCACCGAGCCACCGGGGGGCGCTATGGCGAGGACTACGCCGTGAACGTGCACTACGCGCACACGGACTCGGACGCCTGCTCCGGACAAGGCTGCTGCGAGCTCAGCCAGAGGATACCCATAATCCCCGAGGACACGGACTGCGAGTTGGGCCTGGGGGCGGAGACTCAGAGCAGCCTTTTGGCTGCCGGCGTCGCAGGGGAAGGGGAGGGGCGAACAGGGGAGCGACAGGAGGCAGGCAAAGGGTACTTCCTGTCAGGACAGTTCAGGGGTCACAGCCACGCCCAGGAAGAAACTAGGGCTCTGTTTCACCCGCAGTGCTCCGCTATCCACGATGCATCATGAAACGGCGCAATTCCAGAGGTGCGTCATGAGGTATGAAGTTCTACCCGAGGAACCGGGAATAGAGCCATACCCTTCTGGTGACTCGCCAGCCAGCCAGCGAATGAAAACCCTCAGTTGCCCTTGTCTCTGCTCTAGCTCTCTGAGCACTGAATGTTACCAGATTAGAAGGTGTGGACTTCTACAGAGAGTCTGCCGTGTCTGGGTGTGGTGTAGTTTGTTCCTGTGGCCACTACAGGATCTGCTCCTCTCCTGCCACTAGGGGGCGAGACTGAAGGTCGTCCTGGTAGGGGTAGGTAAGGGAACTGGAAGTGCCTGCCACTGTCTGGGGTCCCGACCACACCTCAGTCTGGGGTCCGGGGCCCTAACCAGGCCACTGCCTGGGCTCCTGGGAGTGGCCTCACCAGGCCTTCTCCACAAACAACTGAATGGGGGCCAGTTGTAAGAGGGCCAGTTTGTGAGATTCTTTTTTATTTTTTATTTGCCGACTTGGTATGCTCAAGTTGGGGTGAAGTGGACTACATTTTGTGCGAGACTTGAGAATTCTCTCCTTTGTTTCAAACTGACGCTGTTCATTTTTGGTCACACAAACTTATATGTATATATGCATACAGATGCCTATGTATGTACATTAATGCACAGTTGCCTATATGAAGCTTCAACAAACCAACAACTCAGATGAAAAAGTTCAACAGAAATATACCAAAACAAGACGTTTGTTTTTTGCTTTTTTTTGGGATGAGGAAGTCGAAGGGGAACCAGAGTCACAGATTAAGCTACACTAGACCCAGTCTGTCTGTTTTCATATCTTGTAAAGCAGCGCAATGTTTAGAACACTACCAACAGATAGATATATAAATATTGAGCTGACAGATATATAAATATTGAGCTGACAGAATTCTAAGTTTGCATTCGATACAGAATTCATGTATTTCTAAGTTCTGTGCCCGTTTTAGAAGATGTGCCAGATCAAGCCTTATGGGTAGCCGATAAGTCCTCAGACCAGCTCTGAGACATCCTTGTCACTTCGGTTTGGAAAGAAGACCAAAACGACAGAGTCATATTTAGAGAACCGAAAGAAAGAGACGAGTAGACGTCAAACCCTGCTGTACTTGGAGTTTAGCAGCTCCATGTCCCCCGCCCTGACTGGCTCGAAGGGAGCTTCTTCTGCGAGGGTTGCGTGTGTCTCAAAAGGCCTAAGGATAGTAGTTGTAAACATTTAAATCCACAAGGGACACTGTGCTGCAACTGTTCTGAAGGTTTTTTTTTTTTTTTTTTACACACAAAATGCAGTTCAATACATTAAATATCAGATTTTTTTTCTCTCTATATAAATCGCAGAAAGCATACAGGCTTACAGTATCACAGTTTGGTCATCCATGCCTGTCTGTTTGTTCTACAGACTGCTCTATATGTTTCTATGAAATGTACGCATTCTCTCCAGAGGCCATCGCTCAGTAAGAACTATTTATATCTTAACCCAGTGCTGTAATCAGTGACAGTGAGAATCTAACTTTTGCCTTTGCATAGAGACGTGTACTGCAAATATAACATTTTGGGGTACTTGAGTCACTATTTAATTTTTTTTTATTGTTTGTAGCACTTAAGATTGTATAAACAGAAAATGTGTACAAAAAATTAATATTTTTTAATTTTTTAAGAATATAATTATTTTCTCCGTCACCATTACCAGGCTAGAAATCTGTGTATATTTCTGTATGTGTATAGAAGCACATTTCATAAATGGAAATAAGTTCTCTGAATATTTATTTACTAATATATTTATCTTTAAGCCATGTCTTATGTTCAGAGTGGATGAACTTTTTTTTTGGTTGCCTTTTGAGAAATCACTAACATGAGACGTTTGTAAATACATGATAATTGCACACGAGACAATTAAATATTCTCTGACCAAAAACTGATTTTAAAACTTTAGTATCAGTACAGTTTTGTAATTAAAATGTACAAAGATCTGTAAAATATACAGTTTTATTCAAGTAAATGTGGTGGCGTCTTCCTTCTCTATATTTTGACTCTTCAAAGTGAAGAGACAGTGCGGTGAGGAGCTCACATACCTTCCTCTTTTTTACTTGGCCAACACGCAACAGCAGACATCTCAGCATAACGTCACAGACACCAAGATGCAGAACCTGTGTTGACTAAGTTTGAACACTAGATGGCGCATTAGCACACAATACTGTACGTTTACCTCTGGAAAAGAAACGCAAAAGGTGAGACTGACTGTCCTTTTCCAAGCATGTAAAGTTGATTTGATAGCAAAATACATAGCAAATTTGACTTTGAATACATGTTTATTTATAACACACCTTTCGGGGATTCATGAACAGCTGGTGTGCCGTTACCATGACGACAGCGCCACCCGTATTGTCAGTGTCCATCCACAGAAGTCAAACCGAAACAACTCGAAACGTCATCTATAGTACAAAAACACTCCTAGGAAGTAAAGACAGTCATTCTCCAGACAAATACAGCTCACTAGGAAATGGTTTCCCGTTTCCTTGCCATCAGAAGTGACAATTCAGTTGTTGAGAGCTGTAGCTTCTCAGAGGCTGGGTGGAGGAGAGCCCATAGACCAGAGCTGTTCGCTTGATGAGCAGCTCACAGTTTGAAGCCAGAGTGGAGGGCCACCACCCCCCCTGTCAGGTTGTAGTACCGGACACAGTAGAAACCAGCGTCCTCCATCATGCCTTTGAAGGTCTCCTGTAGTGTGTGATGAAGAGAGGTTCAGTCAAGCACGCGGTAACATCCTGTTCTGAGTAGCAACGTCAGCCTCAGGGACACAGGAGAACAATATCCTGGGGTGAAGGAAGCCTGGACACATTCTGAGACTGGAGCTACTCATCAATCAATAACATGAATGGACTGGAAGTGAGGCCCATGTCAGTTGCTGTGTGTTGTGGAAGTGAGGCCCATGTCAGTTGCTGTGTGTTGTGGAAGTGAGGCCCATGTCAGTTGCTGTGTGTTGTGGAAGTGAGGCTGTGTCAGTTGCTGTGTGTTGTGGAAGTGAGGCCGTGTCAGTTGCTGTGTGTTGTGGAAGTGAGGCCGTGTCAGTTGCTGTGTGTTGTGGAAGTGAGGCCGTGTCAGTTGCTGTGTGTTGTGGAAGTGAGGCCCATGTCAGTTGCTGTGTGTTGTGGAAGTGAGGCCCATGTCAGTTGCTGTGTGTTGTGGAAGTGAGGCCCATGTCAGTTGCTGTGTGTTGTGGAAGTGAGGCCATGTCAGTTGCTGTGTGTTGTGGAAGTGAGGCCGTGTCAGTTGCTGTGTGTTGTGGAAGTGAGGCCCATGTCAGTTGCTGTGTGTTGTGGAAGTGAGGCCATGTCAGTTGCTGTGTGTTGTGGAAGTGAGGCCGTGTCAGTTGCTGTGTGTTGAAGGTGAGGGTGGGTGTCACCTGGTCTGGGAACTTGCGGATGCTCTCCACCAGATACTGGTAGGACTTCCAGTCCCCAGCGATCACCTCCCCCAACACTGGAATCATCTGGAAACTATAAGCATCATACAGCCTATGGAGAGAGGAAGGGGGGGGGTTATTTAAAGAGAGAGAGGTCACCATTAGTATGATGCTGCTTAGTTTTGTTGTGTGTGTGTGTGTGTGTGTGTGTGTGTGTGTGTGTGTGTGTGTGTGTGTGTGTGTGTGTGTGTGTGTGTGTGTATGAACAGGTCATATATTCTACATCATGATGAGTGGAAGTTTTAATACTGTGTTACAACTAACTTGCTTGCTTTCTGCACAGGAGAACTTGTAAATTCGGTGTTAGAATTGCTACAATGTCAAGTGTGTAACGGTTTTGGCTTGACTTCCTGTTTAAGCATTATGGGGTGCCATGTTGCAACAACATGACTTAGACCAGTTTCATAACCCTTTTTCATTGCATGAAATAAGCATTATCTGAGATTACCATAACCAATATATTTACAGCAGGCATATCGTTAAATGGTCGTAAGAGTTCATAATGGAGTCAGGTATCAAAGGCAAGTCCTAGTCCAAAGGAAGTCGAACAAAATCCCTTTCACTGTTGTCTCCTTGTTTTCATTTCTCTGAACACTCAATTAAAGGTTCATTTTATAACTCCCTCATGGTACTGATACCCAGGCACAAAGAACACATAACTCATGAGGAAAATAACTTAAGATACCATATGGCAGTTCAGTCTACCTGTCCCTTGGTCATGCAGATGATGACCCCCTCAGTTCAAGGCACAGAAGCACAAACTCCAATTTAAAGGTTCTCTGTATTCATAATCCAGTGTGCAGGCATCCTGTATTTGTATGTGAAAACACTATGTTGATCCTTAAGTTATCCTTGGTTAGACTACCATGCTCACAGTAGAGAGAAACCATCAAACACTGTCTTCCTATTGTTTGCACACCTGAACCCAGTTACTAATTAGACCTTAAAGGGCCAGCAAGCTATTTTCATTGGGAGGAACAGAACTATTTTAAAGTCAATAGGTGTGTTTGACATCGGCTGCAGCTGGCTGTTATTGTGGAAAAAACATTGTATTGTTGTAATTATGAAGATGGGTAATGATTATGGATTTAATGAAACTTGTAATCACTTTTCTAGTATATGCTATATTACTGGAAACCATATAAGCTATATTATGGGAAACCAGATGCAAAGCTGTTGACTGATTATTAGTTATCCCTAAACAATGGTAGAAGAAATAAAGCCCAAAATATTAAGATCTGGATAATTAGGGGCTGAGATATTGATAATTAGGGGCTGACATATTTGTGGCCTTACGCCCAGGAGCCTAGTGCAGCTGGCTGTTCAAGGTCAGAGCGGGCCTAAATTGGGAGAATTGTCTATGAAGGAAAGTACTAGTAATTTGAATCCCCTTGGACAAGGGACCCGCTGGGTAAGAATGCCTAATGTATATGTAACCAACAAGTATTGTACCATATTACCATACAATGGGGAGAAGACTATAAAAGTGAAATGTCCGGAAAGAATTTCAGTCTGATCCTGAGATCATGCTCACGTTCTATTGGGAATCTTTGTTACCTGAGGACCAATAAAACACTTTGCATCAACCCTGCTGAGTTCCAGTGCTGTTTTTAAACTTTGAGAATTAATTGAAGATGTACAGAACATTTGTTACATCACTGTGGCTGGATGCACCGATCTGCGAGAGTTTCCGCTTGCAGTCGGGGCAGGAGTTTAAAATGGAGCCGCGAGACGGGCGTTTTCTGCTTCCCGTGGTTTGCTGCGTTTACGCCAGACATATGAGTTTAGATAAAACTTAGCCTACTACTTATATAATGTATTTAAAGGATTTAGTGTTCTTGGAGTCAATCAATAATGTTGCACTTTTTTGAATTAGGCTAATTATTCTGTTTTTGTATTAATATAATATATTTTTTAACATTTTGTCAAGGTTCTATAGAAAAACAAAAAAATATCCATAGCCTGTTGGCTCATTCTGGCACATTTACAATCATGGCCGATCAAGCGCTGTTTGCTTACTTTATCGCTGACAAACTGCATGGTCGCAAATTTAATTGTTTACGCGTTAGAACTTGCACAAACCAGTGCACTGAAATTTGTCATTTTATGTTAAACTCTCTCTCCAATCTGCAGATTGGTAATACAACCATAACTTAACTAACTAGTCTTTCCGTTAGTTAAAAGGCGAACTAAAACAATTTCTTTAACAATAGTAGGCTATTGCATACTATCAGTAAAATAAACTATTTAATTCAATTGTACTGTTTGGTCTGGATTTGAGCATTAGCGAAACTGAAGGTGTCAGAATAAATACAAAACACGCGTCAAAGTTGTTGTGTGTGAGCCTGGCCAATCATAAAATAGCTGTGTCGTCATCAGAGTCCGTGCAGTTGCTCTGGAGAAGATGCGCTGTCTGAACCAGCCGGCAGTTCTCGAATCGATCTCACGGTACTTTCATGGTATACGTCACAGTGACCTAGCCTCGGCGCCGTCTCAAGTCGGACAAAAAGTCTAACCAGAACTCACTGCTTTAAGTCAGCCATCTGCAGCCTGCTGTCGGCGTAGCCGGCTGTCGGCGCCGCATGAAGTCAAACACACCTAACATCATTGTCAGGCTGTCACATGTGTGTGAGAGAGAAAGAGTTCATACACACTTTGCCAGTACTGGGTTGGTAACTTTGCTGAACTCCAGACACATGAATCGGCCTCCTGGCTTTAGGACCCGGAGTGCCTCTTGAAGTGCCTGAATGAAACACAGAATAAAAACTTTATTCTCAACGCATCACAAATACACAGTTTAAAAAATCTAAAATCTATACATCACAAAGACACTAGTAGCATAAAGCATCAGACATGAACACAAGAGCCCAGTATAAAGGTTATTGGGACAAACTGCAATGTGACGTATGGTTAAGGTTTGCTGTTGTTAATACAATATGTTCTGAACGTTTATGTACTAATCTTTTGTGTGTTAGGAACATCTGCTGTTCCATGTGAGAGGACCCTCTCCTGTTCCATGTGACTGAAAGGAACCTCTCCTGTTCCATGTGACTGAGAGGAACCTCACCTGTTCCATGTGACTGAGAGGAACCTCACCTGTTCCATGTGACTGAGAGGAACCTCACCTGTTCCATGTGTGTGACGTTGCGGATGCCGAAGGCGATGGAGTAAACGTCAAACTGGTCATCGTCAAACGGAAGCTCCTCAGCGTCCCCCACTACCCAGGACAGACCTGACACACACACACACACACCATATTATGTTTCTACATCCACACTACACAAGAGCTTGTGTGTGTCAGGTCTGTTCCGATACAGCCAGCTAAACAATTGTGTATGTGTGCATGTGTATACAGACACAGCCAGCTAAACAGTTGTGTGTGTGCCAGGTAAACAGTTACCGGTGGTGATGCCCAAGTTCTCCGCCTTCTCCTTTCCCACCCTCAGCATCTCCTTGTTGATGTCACACACCACGGCACGTGACTCCTGGGGCCCCGCCCCCTCGTCTGCTGTGGCGTAGTTCTCAGAGATGTGTTGCCATGACGGCGTCTGGAGGCCGCGGGCCTGGCGGCGCTGCTGGCGCTCCTGCTGGGAGCGAACGTACTCCAGGAAACGGAAGGAGATGTCACCTGGAGGGACAACGCTTCATCAGTCAAGGATTCGCTCATCTTCACTATCATGACCACTAGCATCATCATCCTCACCATCACGGCTGCTAGCATCATCATCCTCACCATCACGGCTGCTAGCATCATCATCCTCACCATCACGGCTGCTAGCATCATCATCCTCACCATCACGGCTGCTAGCATCATCATCCTCACCATCACGGTTGCTAGCATCATCATCCTCACCATCATGACCATTAGCATCATCATCCTCACCATCATGGTTGCTAGCATCATCATCCTCACCATCATGGTTGCTAGCATCATCATCCTCACCATCATGGTTGCTAGCATCATCATCCTCACCATCATGACCATTAGCATCATCATCCTCACCATCATGGCTTCTAGCATCATCATCCTCACCATCATGACCACTAGCATCATCATCCTCACCATCACGGGTGCTAGCATCATCATCCTCACCATCATGGCTTCTAGCATCATCATCCTCACCATCATGACCACTAGCATCATCATCCTCACCATCACGGGTGCTAGCATCATCATCCTCACCATCATGACCATTATCATCATCATCCTCACCATCATGGCTGCTAGCATCATCATCCTCACCATCATGGCTGCTAGCATCATCATCCTCACCATCATGACCACAAGCATCATCATCCTCACCATCATGACTGCTAGCATCATCATCATCATCATGGCTGCTATCATCATCTTCATCATGATTGGCCACTAGCATTATCCTCCTCACCATCATAACTACTATCATCATCTATCATCACCATCATGGATTTGCCAGCATCCTCATCTCTGCTTTCATCATCATCATCATCATTCCTACCGGTTCCCCCGGCGACGTCCAGCAGGCGTGTTCCAGGCTGGGGGTGCATGACGTGTAGAAGCATGTCTTTCCACAGGCGGTGAACCCCCAAACTCATGGCATCATTCATCACATCGTACTTCTGGGCAACACTCTCAAACACCTTGTACACTGGATATGTGAATGGACACACACGCAGGAGAGAGAATGTGGATCCTTGGTAATCCTCAGTAATGTATTTACATTTTTGTTTAATCAGCAACACACAAATCCATGAAGTTCATTAGATTAGTTAATCTATTTTATAACCCTGTTTATCTATAATGTAGCAGAATCTCATGTTATTTTATACACAGGGGACAGCATCATAATAGGAATGCTGACCTTCTCTCTAACAGGACTAAACAGCATGAAATTGCTAGTATGGCAACAGTCCAAAACGGCCTATCAAGCTACTTCATTTAACTCTGTTTCATGGTCTGTTCATGCCAACATGGCCCACGCACGAACAGTGGTTGGTGGGCGTGTCATGCGCGCTCTCCAAACGTGCCAAGCTACTAAGAGTGAACAATGTTTACATATAATTGAGTAAATAGACAAATAAAAAGAAAATGTACAATGAATGTAAAGATATACGTGAATCCCTTCGTCTGCAAGAGAGATAAGCAGAGGGCGAAGGGGCCAGTCCTCACCTCTCTGCGCCTTCTCTCCCTCAGGTACGGTTTCGAAACCAAAATGTGTACTTTTGTCAGCGTGACCATCGCTAAAACAACGGCAGGCTGAAAGCTTCAAAGGACAAATTGTTCGAGAGAGCCGACCAGCCACGCTGGTATTCATATTTCTGGGAGAATGACGGGATATTCTCCGGGCAAGCACCCTGATGGAGGCTGCCATGTTGTCGTATTACCTAATGGCTACGTCATGGAGTCGTCATATATCTGCGACTGCTAATGTAGTTTGTTGTATCCTTTTTGTAGTTTCATAGTTTATACAGCAGTGCTCTCAGCCATTTCTCACGGTCTTACGCAACACCTTGTATTTCTTACGCATTTCAACAATTTCTCACGCTGAGAAATAAGGGATAACTTGTCCCGCTATATAGGAGACGCTTGAATACTGAGATGACAGTTGTCTCGAGTTATAGCCTACAGAGTAAAAGTCAATTAGAAAACATGCCCCCACTTTCTTTATTGATTCACACATTTCACAATTAATTAAGATGAATTGTAACCCGAAGACAGACTGATAACCTAGATCTCAGAAAATGACGATAGGCCTACTCTGTCTCAGTGAACTGAAAAGAAACGGTCTGAAAAGCGACGGGTTTGTATTCACCCCCACAATGCGGTGTGGTTTTTATAACACCCGGATCCCGTTTCTGACTTCTCTTCCTTGAGAGCAGAAAGTGGCTGGTTTTGTTTCCAAACCTTTTCTCTTCTCCATAGAAACCAGACACTCACAGTCATTGTCCCTATTGTTGGATTAACTGCTGCTCTGCACTGGTTTAGAGGGATAAGCTTGCAGCCTATCTTTTCTCATGGCCTTGGTTGTGTGGAAGGTGACAGAGGGATAAGCCATGAGACTGTCCCACTGGGAGCCCTGTGCAGCCCCACTGGCTCATAGGGGGACAGGAGGGGGAGACGGACCGTGGACCATGTCTCAATGTCTCGTAGAGAGCAACACAGTCCCAGGCCTTGTGTTACAACCTGACAATGGACAGCAACAGCCTGCCAAGGGGCAGAGGAGGTGAGGGTGCAGGGCTGGGCTGGAAGGGAGAGGAGGGTAGTTTATGCTCTGGGCCTGGTCTGGGCTGCCTGCATCTCTATTGCTGGGGGGGGGGGGGGGGGGGTGTTTAGTGTGTGTCTCTCTCTCTTTCTTAGAGAGTAGTTTGTTATTCTGAGCTAAGGCAGCTGATAATAATTGGCTTGGTTTTAATTGATTCTGTGAGGTTGTCAGTCATTGTTGAGGACTGCTCTGTCACAACGAAGTGGGGTGAACTTAATGTTCTTCAGTTGCACAACAACAGTAACCTAACTCAAGCCACTAATAAGATTGATTTGACACCGACCTCCAATAATGCGTGTAAAAGGTATTCATTCACATAGGAGGGAATGTCAAATACATGAATTATGTTGGTAACATCTTGGCCAGTTGTAACTCCGGTTAGATAAGGACTTGTCATGATGTTGTCACACCACTTGGGGGAAGTAGAGTACAGCATTTCATACAGCATGTGTGAGCCTTTGCTCAAATGAACTGACAAGTTTGCCATTTATCTTTCAGAACCGTTCGGCTGACGCACTATTCTTCTGCCCTGAATGAATGTGTTTCATGATCAGATTTAACTAGGGCTTCGGGTGCAGGGACATAAGCGTGAGTTAGTCCAGATTCAAAATGCGATAAAGATGTTCAATTACCCCTCTCAGGTTACGTTTCCCTTGAGAACCCTCTAACAAGTGCTCTCTTCCATTACAGAGACCCCTTTGATGCCCGTTACAGACTTACCACACACAAATGTTTCACATTAGAATCCTACCCTTCCTTGTTATTTTACATGCTGTTCCCACTGAAACACTGACCTCGCACTCCTCTCAGTAAATCTGCAGGTTGTCTGTCTGACCCTAAAAGAGGAGGGGTCCACACACTGCCCCCCCCCCCCCAGAACCCCCCCCTCGCTGGGTGGATCCGCCTTCAGTCTGGGAGTCATTTGGGGAGTACGATAAGCATCACGCTCTCAGGGGTTGGGTTACAGGCCAGGCAGATAGTTGATTCTTAATCTGTTGAAACTAATGAGAAACTCACCAGAGCAATCAGTGCTGGGGTACGATGGCTTTTGTACACACACACACACACGCACACACACAAACACGCACACAAACACGCACACAAAACCATTGTATGAAAAAGTGTCTTCAGATGTAAAACCTCCATTTTCTTTTAAGGTATGTGTTTCTGTAGTGAGGTTTGCTGCCATGTTGATCAGTACCATAGAGCCTTTATGTTATCAGAATCATAATGGGCTTTATTCACCATGTAAGTTCACACAAACAAGGACTGTGTTTAGGGGTGAAACATCAGACGGCAGCGTAAGGACACGACACAGGTTTAGGAAACATGCAGTATTTATTTAGCAACCACATTTAAACACATTAAATAAAACTACAAAGGTACTTCACTTATAAAAAAGATAGATTATGTCCCATTCACATACAAAATATGAACAATAATTTACTGTATAAATTAAAATTTGCACTATTCCTTATTTACAATTTAATGACATTTTGCCGCTCTGAATCGTTTTTCTTCCTTGTACAAAGGTTTTTTTATTGCAGGAGATCTCTGATGCAACTCGAGGAAACAAAGTAAGCGACAAAAGCCATGGAGAAAGAGCTATGGAATGTTCCATGAAGGACAGGAGACTAAATGGAAGTTTGCATAATTTACCAGGCTATCTAACCAGATATGACCTTGACCTTGCTTGATTCAAACTGTCAGTTTGGGTTAACTTCTTTGGGATATGACGAGGACTCGTTTACCACCACCCTCCCCCCCTTCCCCCCATCTCTCTCATCCTCTCTTTCTCCTTTTCTTTCTTTCCCTTTCTCGCTCACCCTCTTTTTTTTATCTCCCTCCCTCTCTGCCTCCCATCTGTGTAAGCATGGGGTGTTGTGAACATCACAGACCACAGGATATGTGCTCTTCCCTTGCGATGATGAACGTGACTTGGAGAGGATTCGGCAGGGCCGTGCAGTACAGATCACTCCTCCAGTAGAGAGCACCCCCTCCCCCTCCCCCCTCCCCCCCTGCCCCCGTCACTAAGTCAGTCTCCCCTACAGTAAACCATAGGCTTCAGATTCCATTGTGATGTCGCATTTTGCATACGGACCCTTGCCCTGTTTACACGTGCTCAATACATGCAAAGTTCGAATTTGGTTCCAGAGGAGGCGCAGTGCTGAGCTGAATAAGCGCTATCGTAAAGAAGTGAAGGAGAAGTGCGCTCGTTCATGTCTCTGGGCCAAAATAGTCATCTTGACAGGGATTGGAAGACTGTCCAGGAAGTCGAATTCAGAAGTGTGTGCGACGTGTGGAGGGTGGCTGACCTTTCAACACCGGTGTCGCTGCTGGAAATGTCACCGTTATACACCGAACTGACAGTTTCTGAACTTGTTGTCATACACACACACACTCGTGTGCACACACACACACGGATGCGCACACACACACACAAACATACACACACACACAGTTTCTCGTTGTCTTTTCGGAGCTTTGAGGGGATAGCTTGGGTCTGGTTAGTCCAGTGAACTTGGGGAATGTGCAGCTTATTCTCTGAATGCCTCAACCTCGCAGCCAAGCTGCAGTTGATGATCATAAACAATAAAAAACCCTGATGGATCACTGCCTTGCTTTGCAGAGACATGACATATAACGGCAGGACTTAATGTCATCATTCACCACATGGAATTCAACAACAATCCAACACCGTCCCCCTTTAGTTACTAAACGGCAACATAACCAGAACAAGACGCCCAGTAATGTTACTAACTACATTTCGGGGCACATAAGGAGAAAACCAAACAACACATGAACAAAATAGAAAAACTGTTTTAAAAGCCAGTCCCATAGTAAATCTCTGTAATGCCAAAGTCCCGGTTGTTTTAAGAAGACAGGTCTGGGATTGGAGATGAGGAGAGCTGACAACGCCCCAAAGTCCAGGACGCCCTCAAGGCACTTCAACACACATCAGACACCCCGCCTTCCCTAACCACATCTGCCCCCTCCTAACCCCCCCTCCCTCTCCCGCACAGGACAGAACACTGATCCATCTGCTAATGGCCATGCAAGATCACAGAACTTTTTTTCTCCCCCCGCTGATGACGAAGAAAATTCCTGTCGGAGTGGATGCTTCTAGAAGGAAAGTTTCCAGTTCTTAGTATCAGCTATGTTTTTGTGCCGGGAATGTAGTTTATTCATGAACTGAATGAGACACACATGAATGAAGATGGCTCTAGCTGACTACCAAGAGTTTTACCGCTCTTAAATCCTATTTCTGATGAACAACCCCTCCACTATCCATACATCCATTTTTCCATCCTTCTATCCCTTATCTCATCCCTCCATCCTCGATCAGTAGGAGGAGTTCTGTGAGCACTTCCATCGTAACAGATAAACAGTTTAATGAATGACCAGCAGTCGGGGGGTGAGGTGGGCGGTCTCCTTCACCTGCCTGTCTGGTTTTGGGGTATCAAGGTGTTTCTAAGAGTAGCATATTCTGTGTGTCCAGAATATGGTCATGGTGTCTTCTCCCTTTTGGTAATGATTAGGATTCGGCCCAGTTCTCTCTGAAACACTACTGGCTCCCACAGAGGTCTGGCGGACATTTTGTATCTTGCAGTTTCAGTGAGGATGCAGGCTCCCAGAGAGGTCTGGCGGACATTTTGTGTCTTGCAGTTTCAGTGAGGATGCAGGCTCCCAGAGAGGTCTGGCAGACATTTTGTGTCTTGCAGTTTCAGTGAGGATGGTGGCTCCCAGACAGGTCTGGCAGACATTTTGTGTCTTGCAGTTTCAGTGAGGATGGTGGCTCCCAGACAGGTCTGGCAGACATTTTGTGTCTTGCAGTTTCAGTGAGGATGCTGGCTACCAGAGAATACAGTGAGAATGGTGGACTTCTCCTACAGGCTAGGACTGACTGGCCGTGTCTCTGAAGGGAAACTCCCTGACCTCTCAGGCGTCTATGGAGGATGGAGACGGAGTCCCATATAACCCTAACCCCTGCAGTAAACTCCGTCTGTCTGTCTGACTGTCTGTGTTTGTTGGTCTGGATCGCCTCGCATCTGTCTGTCTATCCGTCCACCTCGCGCTGTACTGTATGCCCTTCTAATCCTTCCCCTCCTCCTCTCTCCCTCTCCTCCACACAGCAGATAGTCCTGTCTGTCTCCTCCCTCCCTTCATCCCTCTGGGCTGAGCTCCAGGTCTCCTTGGGCCTCCAAGAGGCCATGGTGGCGGAAGTCACTCAGTCTTTAGCTTGTTAGCTTGTTAGCTTAGCGCCCCCTAGAGTCTCACTGTGGGAGCGTAGCCTAGCCTAGCCTAGCGCTCCCTCTCGGCCCTGGTACAGGGTGTAGCAGTAGTAGTAGTATTTGGTGGTAGTGGTGGTGGTGGCGGGAGACCGGGGAATGCCGTTCCCCTAGTTGCCCACCAGGGGGCTGAGGTCTCCATGGTGGTTCTTGAGCTTCTTCTTGAAGAGGGAGATAGTGGAGGGGCGGTACAGGATGATCCAGGGCTCCGATGCGGCACTCTGGCTGCAGCTCTCAGAGCCACTGATGCTGGGGATGCTGGGAGATCTGGAGGAACGGGGACACAGCCGGACACAAGTGTGTTCATTCAAAACATCGACACACACACTCCAGCAGGAGAGATGACCGCAGACCAAAACAGACCTCGGAGATAGAGGTGGAGAGAGGGAGAGATGGAGGGAAGGCGAAGCTGAGAAGGATAGAGAAAAGAGAGCTGAGAGAGAGAGAGACAAAGCAAGGCAGAGAGAAAGAGAGCAATTGATGGAAAGAGAAAGAGAGATAGATAAAGGCAGAGATAGAGACTTACTTCACTGTGATGTACAGCAGTAGTTTGGCTACCATGACGATCACAGTCAGGGTGAGCAGAGCAGCCAGAGCGTAGATGGTCCACACTGCCGACAAGAAACGTCAACATTAATACACTCACTCCTAATAAAACATACTGCTTTTTTTATGTTTTAAGGAGAAACAGGATTTCATAGAATCCTATCTGTCAGAGTACAGAATCCTGAAGCAGATAGATGACTAGAAAAAGCAGGAGAGATAAAAGACAAGATGGAGACCATGTGCCAGCACACCTGTTAGCCAGCCCTGCTCAGACAGGGTCGGTCCTGGTGCAGGAGTCCAGCACTGGGGCCAAGTCTAGCACCATGGTTAAGTCTAGCACTAGGGCCAAATCTAGCACTGTAGGCCCACGTCTAACACTAGGGACAAATCTAGCACTAGGGCTAAGAAGAGCACCAAGGTCAAGTCTAGCACTAGGGTCATAACTAGTACTAGGGCGAAGTATAGCATTAGGGCTAAGTATAGCACTAGGGCGAAGTATAGCACTAGGGCCAAATTGAGCAGTATAGGGTCAAATCTAGTAGTAGGACCGGGCTTGTAGTAGATCACCTCCCCATCAGATGAGTCCGAGACCACCGTGCTAGTCATGCAAGATTCAGTACCACATCTATACAGGCTGAAACAGAACCAGCTATGGAGAAGAGACAGTGTATAGAACACTGGTGGAGAAAGATGAAAAAGGACATGGAAACTGGGGACTCAAACACAAACAGACCACGGGAAGACAGAGGCTCTCTAGAGCGCCAGAGCGTCCAGGAGAGAGCAGCAGCGGAGCGGGGAGGCGGGACGGGCGTGGTGGTGACATACTAGTGTGGTGGTTGCTGGCCTGCTGACCTGGCATGTTGCTCGGAGGCTTGTCGGGGCTGGACGTGATCACGTAGAAGATCTGGGACGAGCGTCCGTTTCCGCTGACGTTGGACTTCTCCGTCACCCCCTCCGGCGGAGGCGGGCTGGTGCTGGCGTCCTCCTCTTCCTCGCCCTCGTCTCCCTCGTCCATGGGCCTGAGGCCCTGGCCCTGCAAAGCTAAGGGGACAGCAGAGTCACGTCCCCTCTTCCTTTGGAACGATGCACCTTGGGAACTGGTGTCATCCCCATCGTTTTCGTATTGTTAACCAATGGAACGTGGTTGGAGGTCCAACCGCACAACTTTCGGGGCCCAATCAGAGTTTTTCAGAAGGAGAATGCTGGCAGCAGTTCTGGGGAGAGGGATGTTGGCACGAGGAACAGGGAGAACACCAGAGAGACTCTCCCTGTGGCGCTGGTTGGAGGTTCCATCCATCTTGCTCAGCTTGAAAAGGGATGTTTTCACATGTTCTCCATTTACTCACAACAACCCCCGGAGCTTCAAACCCCAACGTCGGAGCCCAGTTCCTCCTACGTCACCTGAAAGTGTTTATCCTAAGCGAGATCGCCCTCAATCCACCCTTCCCAAGTCCCTCCTCATCTCCACCCTACCTCCACCACTCTCCCCTCCCCTCCCTCCTCATCTCCACCCTACCTCCACGACTCTCCCCCCCCTCCCTCCTCATCTCCACCCTACCTCCACCACTCTCCCCCCCCTCCCTCCTGATCTCCACCCTACCTCCACCACTCTCCTCTCTCAATTCACCCTTCCCAGTCCCTCCGGATCTCTAAATATCTCTCCCTGTTCACTCAGCACGGCTCCCTCCCTCCCTCCCCTGAGGACTGGGTGTTTAAATCCATCTCTGCCCACAGAGGTAGTCTCCCTCTATTTCCATCTCATCACTCCATCTCTCTCACACATTATGCAAGTCTCTCCACGTTTCCCGTTCTCGCTCTGTTCTCTCTCTCCTTATTTCTTTCTTTACATCCCCCCCGCCCCCCCTCCCCCTCCTTCTCCACCACTCGTTTTCTTAAGATAACTTCTACGCGATGTGTCCTTCTGTTAGAACAGCATCTCAAACAGCCCGGTCTTAATTCATCTTTGCGGTACTTTCATCTGGAGAACTAGCCAAAACACGAGCTGTCAGACGACCCAATACTGTTGTTCGAGGTTGCTTGCATGTGTGTGTGCGCACGTGTGCGTGTGTGTGACTTTGAAAGGGGGGGAGAGTCACAGGTATTGAGTTTGAATGTCAACCACGGCAGAACAACTCCATGTAACTGAGGCACGGGCAATATGAGAGCATTGTTCAGAACACTGCACCCATCTCTCCGAGTGTGCTGAAAATGCATTTACAGTTTCTTCTCCACTGCACTGCCATCCAGAACGCCCACGTCTAACGCCTCGACTCACCCCTCATCTGAGACAAACTCCTCGGAAATTAGACTGTCCCACTGGAGCGAATATATCAACTTAACAATGTCTTTGTTATGCAGGGCACATGCAGTCTCACAGAGTACCAAGGGAAACAAAACATTTAAATACACAATATCGCCCTCAGCTGTGAGGCATTGGCCATCAAATGAGGAGAGATGGGAGTCGGGGCAACAGTTGGCAAATACTAATCTCTCTCTCTCTCTTTGTCTCACACTCTTTCTGTCTCTCTTTATGTCTCCCTCTCTCTCTCTCTCTCTCTCTCTCTATTCTCTCGTCCTCTCTTTTTCTCGAAATCTCTCTGCCCTTCCCACCCTCCCTCTCTCCAGACTGCGGTAAAGCACATTATAGTTTGCTCGATTTAACATCAGTAGAGAAGCTATGCAAAACTCAGTCATGGAGACAGACTATCAATGTGCACCTGTTCATGCAAATGTGCTGGCATTCATAAATAAATATATTTGTGTGTGTGTGTGTGTGTGTGAGGAAGCAGAGCTAACCACAAATACAACATTCAAATCAGAATCATGCAAACACCAACTCCGTAAGGATATACATCCTTCACCATAGTTATTCTGTAAACAAAGCCAGCGAGCCAATCAATTCCCACCTTGGTAGAGGACAGCGAATCCTTGCGCCTGATTGGTCCGATCCGAATAGAAGTACAGGATGACGAAATCTCCCGTGACGTTGACCAGCTCCCGCGGGGGGCTCCGCCCATCGAACCTCGCCACCACCTGATTGGTGTATCCGTCCAGCAGCTCCACCATGTCGGTCTGGTCGGAGATGTCGAAGAAGGTGAAGTTGAAGAGGATGAGGGAGGCCCCGGGGACCTGGATGGGCCAGTAGCACACCCGGCCCGCCCCGTACTTGTCGGGGAAGTCTGGAGAGTAAACCACCCCTGAGGGGGCGGAGTAGTTCCCCCCACAGGCCCCCACACGGGCTGGGAGGAGGGAGGGGGGGGAGGAGGAGAAGGGTGGGGGGGGTGGGGGAGGGGGCAGTTAAGGAGAAGGGGGGTGGGTGAGGAGGAGGGGGTGGGTGAAGAGGGGGGGGGGGTGAGGAGGAAAGGGGAGAGGGTAGGTGAGGAGAGGGAGGAGAAAGGGGGGATGAGGAGAGGGGGTGAGGAGCAGAGGAGGAGGGTGGGTGGGTGAGGAGGGGGTGAGGTGGGAGGGAGGAGGTGGCAAGGGTGGAGGGTGGGAGAGCGGACGAAAGTCAGTCAACAGTACAAACATCGAAATCAATCTGTCTTCAGCAACAACAAAAAGTGTGAAAGAACTCACACAGAACGTTCTACTACAGAAGCTTGTTGAGCTGAGCAGTAAGCCAGACCAGAGTAATCGCACGCCTGTACTCACTGTCAAAGATGATGACCCATCCATCCCCTCCACAGGGCTGGGTGTGGTCCCCGAAGCACACGTGGTTGCATTCCATGCTGGGCGCTTCGCCATGGCGACGGTGGTCCAGATCGTTTCCACAGAAACAGGCGTAACCAGACTCCATCCCAGCCAGCTGAAGAACACACATGCAAATACTCCCAATAAGAATTTCACATTTTATTTGGTTTCTCGAGTTTTACATAGATTTCTGTAAGACACAGGACTGAACTCAGCAGCGACAACCCAAAACTGAAGAAGACGAATCTTGACAAACTTCAGTCGAATTCTGAAAAGATATTGGATAACCACGAAGAACTGAAAGGACCCTTGAGAAGAACCTTGCGAAAACTAATGACAAGAAACACCGTAGAAAATGCTAGTGCTCGGAAAAATTGGCAACAAAACATCCCTCACATAATCGCAATGTATATTTGTTAACGCTTTTAAAAAACGACTCAATAAAAACAATCGCATCAAAAAAATCTATTGTCTTCTGGTCTGCTCCCTTGCTACCCATTAAAGGGTTTATCACCAGAATGTGTCAGGGCGGGTTTTCAAAGCTCTGGAGGGGACTGTCACCATCTGTGTCACAGCTAATTAGAGGGTCACTTGTCAAGTTCCAGTCCACACACATGCGAAGACATCTGTGGGAATGCTAAACAGAAAGGGGCTCTGCTATAGCGACACACGGTTGAAATGTGAAGGACTGGGAACAAGCCACACTCCACTCCTCTGGCTTTCTGGAATGACGGACCGTTGAGCACGGCCCATTGTGTGCTGTTTAAATAGGACCTTTGTGTGACTCTCTTTCTGGAGATGTATTCATATGAAGGTAGGGCCTCATTTCCTCCTCACGGGCTATCCTCGTGGAGCTGGTACTTATGGACGCCCCCCCCCCCAACCCCCCACTTCACCCAGTCAACAAATCAACACTTTCTGGTTGGTTGCGTATTGTATTGGGTGCAAAATGTGTCAGAACACCTACTGCTCCAGATTCTTCTGGTGAGGGGGCTGGGGTTGCAGTGGGCCACTGATTCACATGCTGAATCATCAACCCTGTCTTTGTCATGAAGGCTTCTGGGAATTGGGGGTGACAGGCATATCCGGACAGATAGACGGACAGACAGAAAGGGTTTTTCCTTTCTTACTGTTCTGACGTTGTGACTGCGGACACACGGCCAAAAGGATGTGCTCAAACACGTACACCGGTCACTGTTTATACCCCCCAAACACAGAGAGAAAGAGAGAGTGAGGGGAGAGAGAGAGAGAGGAGAGAGAAAGGGAGAGAGGAGAAAGAAGGAGAGAAAAACAGAGATAAGAGAACGTGAAGGAAAGGGGACCGAAAGAGAGATGATAGAGAGAGAGAGAGAGAGAGAGAGAGAGAGAGAGAGAGAGAGAGAGAGAGAGAGAGAGAGAGAGAGAGAGAGAGAGAGAGAGAGAGAGAGAGAGAGAGAGAGAGAGAGAGAGAGAGAGAGAGAGAGAGGGAGAAAAGGTAAGGAGAGAGACATATCGAGAGAGGTAATCTTGGGCTGGAGGATATGAAGGGAACACTACTCCTGAGTTGTACAGCCTTCCCAGTGTCAGGAGGTGTGATTCCTGTCAAAGCCTGCCCCCTGTGTGTTTCAACCCGTCTCCACAAGCACACAGTAGCCTTGTCTGCATCGATTCCCCGGGTCAGTTTAAGTGTCGGGGTTAAACCTATGAGTTAGTCTTTGGTCTTACCGAGTATCTCTGCTTCCTGCAGAAGCTGATGCAGTTCTGGATCGTCAGCTTATTGGACGTCTCGCTGCTTCCTGTCAGAGTGGGCGGGTCCCCGCTGTCCTTGAAACACCCCAAGTTTCCTGGCACTGTGGAGATGGAGAGAGACAGAGAGAAAGTGAGGTTTGATCATGTGTTGGTCGGCATTATGATGATGATGAAGAACCAATGCTTTATGAAGAGAACTACATTTGTTGCAAAGTTCTTGGCTAGCCGTTTGAATGCAGAGAGATAGAAAACTACATTTCCCATAGGCCTACTATAGTTTTGTGCTTAGACTTCCAGTATATTACCGATCCAAAAAATCCTGTACATTTCCCTGAGGAAGATTTAAGGTATCTGGTTGCCAGTCATCATCTGGTTGCCAGTCATTGTGATCCAGAGTTCCCTGTTGCTGCACCTGGTCAAAAATGAAATTTCCTGAAACCTGGTGTAGTTCCAAGGATCGCTAGCTGGTTGTTGGGTTTTATAATCTGTATGATAAACAGCATTCAGTAGGACCACACCCATCTAATCCTACCCTCTGTGAATTCAACTCTACCGTGTATCGACCATTCATCGGCATGGCTACTCGCTAAGCACTCCCAAACAGAGACAAGATACATCGATCAATCCCTATACCCTGACAAATATTGTGTTCAGAACAGATGTCTTCATTAGGATTCTAATCATATAGAATCCTCATTTCATTTCAATGTTATGGGGTCAAATATAAACTACAGAGAAAGAACTAAAGTATGAACTGCGAATATAAATGGCTCCTCCCAAGGCTGTTTGGTGTAATGAGATCCTGTTGCCCGTGACCCTAGGGCGGACCAAAAGCATTACACTGTGAGACAAGACGTGTACCAAGATCTTGCTCCATTCAGTTTCAATTCAGTGAAGTAAAACTTTGCACGTTCATAGATGCTTTAATACATTCTCTGAAAGGTTAACTCATAATTGATGGTGAAGCAATGCTAGCCAATCTCTTCTGTCTCGCTGTCGTCAATACAGCTGGAAGCTGAAAGATCTATGAACGTGGACAGAGTTGTTTGTTTTCCCCTGGACGTACCATACGTATATGCACTGTAGTGCCTTCTGGGTACTGCGGTTCTATTCCGTGTTTAGGTTTTGGGGTGAATGAGCACAGACGGTAAAAGAGAGAGGCAAGAAAGGGGGAGGAGAGAGAGGATGAGGACCACACACACACACACACACACACTCCAGTGCCCCGTCTCGTGAGGGCCAATGTAAACGTTCGGGGCTGATCCATCAGCTCCTCTAGGTAAACAGCACACGCTACAGAGCCTCTCCGTTTGCGTAGCGAAGACAGGAAAGCACGCCCGGACATCCACAAGGGGTTCAGCCGGCCAACGCTTCGCAAAGAGAAAGCTAGAGAGAGACAGGGAGGGAGGGAGGGAGGGAGAGAGGGAGAGAGAGAGAGAGAGAGAGAGAGGGAGGGAGGGAGGGAGGGAGGGAGGGAGGGACGGAGGGAGGGAGGGACATAGGGGGCAAGAGAAAGAGAGAGGGAGAGAAAGAGGGAGAGCAGTAAAGTTCTCCGGACCACTCCCATGCGTCTCGCCTACGTTCCCTGACCGCGGACTGACCGCCGACTTGGCGTGCCGGGACTGAACCGAGGGTTTGACGGACGCACAACCCCAAAAAGTGCCGAGCGAGCTGTAAAAAGGACGCGCTCCAGCTCCCTCGTCGACGCCATAAATCATGATGGAATATCCTTCTTTTACGGCCACGTCAAAGCCCTGGTTTACGGGCGGATTAATATGGCGGTTTGCATCATTTAGCGAGGGCGCAGCGCGATCGGGGGGAGCGAGAGGCGGTGTTACGGGGGCGAGTAACAGCCAGACGTGACAGTTATGGGGGCGTTTGGGAGCTTGATCGGGCCTCCGAGGTGAAGGGGAGGCAGGTTGAGGCGGGGGGGACGCACGATAGCGGAGGTGTGCGGAGGTGAGATAAACCCCCTGGGAGCTTCTCTCTCCTACAGCGCCGTTCTGAGGGAGGTTGGCTCCATTGAGGTTTTTCCAATACGGATTCCCCGTCTTTTCGTTTTCTCCCCCCCCCCCCCCCCCCCCCCCCCTTTCGAAATGCCACTGCAGGGCTAGGGCGGTCGGATGAAAAGGAGAGGGCCTCTTTTGATGGGAAGA
This sequence comes from Osmerus eperlanus, assembly GCF_963692335.1. Lineage (NCBI taxonomy): Eukaryota > Metazoa > Chordata > Actinopteri > Osmeriformes > Osmeridae > Osmerus > Osmerus eperlanus. The sequence continues at coordinate 2,660,401 of NC_085042.1, read as the reverse complement.
TTGCAGACCACTGACAGCTTGTGTGTCTTTGTGCTCTGGTCGTCTCGGAGGGAGAACGGCTGGAGGTAGAGGAGGATAGAGAAGGAGGGAGAGGAGGAGGCGAGGGTGAGGTAGAGGAGGATAGAGAATGAGGGAGAGGAGGAGGCGAGGGTGAGGTAGAGGAGGATAGAGAAGGAGGGAGAACAGGAGGGATAGAAGGAGGGAGAGAAGGCAGAGAGGAGGAGATAGAGAAGGAGGGAGAACAAGAGGGAGAAGAGGAGGAAGAGGAGGAGGAGGGGGAGAGAAGGAGGGAGAGTGGCAGGGACAGAGGGAGGGAGGAGAAAGGGAGAGGAGGAGGGAGATGAGGAGGGAGAGGAGGTGGAGAATCTCTCTAACAACTCTCTCTCTCTCTCTTTGTCTGCTCGCTCGCTCTGCAAATTCAGCATTAATTTAAAAATGCTTTTACAGGAGGAAAGCACTGTGCCAAGCATTGCTCACAGCCTACATCTGCTTCACAGGCGCAACAAGTGCAAACATCTAGGCTTGTAATGACAAAACACACACACACACACATCAAAGCCCCTGGTGGAATTTTCTTTAACAAGCCAGAGGAGAGAGGGGAAACCGAAGGTGTGTTCCCTCTCCCGGCAGAGTGGAGCAGAGGCTGGGAACCCGGGGAGATCTTCACAGGAGATCACCCCCCTACCGAGGTGCCTCCTCCCCCAGGACCATCACACCTCAACCTGCAGCCTGGGTCGAGACGCCGCCGCTACCCCCCCGAGCCCCGCCCCGAGCCCCGCCCCACCCTCCACCATAACCCCCACCACCCCCCGCCCCCACAAGACGCACCGCAGCGCAGACAAAACAACACGAGCTCCGAGGCGTCCGCTTGAAACCGGATCGCGCGGGTTCTGCAGACGCGGGGAGGAGCGCCAAACAGCCAGCGCCTCGCGGACGACGGGGCCACGCGGCAGGCTTGGCAGGAGGCGGCGGAGGAGCAGGTCTGAGGGGCCCCCGAGTGCTGGGCGGAGGAGGTCATTACACATCACTATGACATCTGCAGGGGGGGGGGGTGGTGGTGTGGGTGGGTGTGTGTGTGTGTGAGGGAGGGGGGGGTGTTTACAACAGGCTGCCGGTGTCTCTCTCTCCTTTCAAGATACGTTACTCCCTCTCAGGGACACGCAGAGCCCGGACACACTTTACCTCTGGGAGGTGTTCCAGGAGAGGGGGAGGAGGGAAGAGGAGAGGAGCAGAGGAGGAAGAGAGAGAGAGAGAGGTGTAGTTAGAGAGACAGGGTGGGAGAGGAGGAGGACGGGAGATGGGAAGGAGGAAAGAGAAGAGGGGAGAGAGGAGGAGACAGAGGAGAGGAGGGAGGAGAGGAGGAGACAGAGGAGGGAGGAGAGAGAGGAGGAGACAGAGGAGGGAGGAGAGGAGGGAGGAGAGGAGGAGACAGAGGAGGGAGGAGAGGAGGGAGGAGAGGAGGAGACAGAGGAGGGAGGAGAGGAGGGAGGAAAGGAGGAGACAGAGGAGGGGAGGAGAGGAGGAGACAGAGGTGAAGAGAGGAGAAGAGAGTGATAAGGGGGAGGAGAGGGGGGGGGAGTGAAGATGTGCCCCCTCCGTCCAGGAAATGACGCTGCTCACTGCCAAATATCATCCTCTCCTCTGCTCTCGTCTCCTTCTCTCTTTCCTTCCCTCGTTTATGACCTCGCCGCCTTTCATCCACTTGGAGTTCGGGGTAAATGTCTCGGTCCTCGTCGGAGTCTCTCCGTCCTTCCCCACTGGCCTGTCAGTGTGTAGACAACACGGGCAAACTAACACAGCTGTCTTCTCCAGATGTGCTGTTGACTCCCCCAGCGCAGGATCTGAAGATAAATCGGGGAGGCCTACAACCCAGATCCCCCCAGAGAACTCTGCGCTCTGGGGAGGAGGGTGTGTTTGGTTTATCCCCCATCTGCAGCTTGACACATCCCTCCTGCCCAGACGGCAGAGGCCAGGCAGTAAGGCTTTATAATAACAGCCTGCTGGAGAGGATAGACTGGGGAACAGGCAGACAATAGGTGACTGATTATAAGACAACCACTCTGGCTTCTCAGGAATTGCCTCTGCTAGGGGGAGAGAGAGTGTGTGTGTGTGAGTGTGTGTGATTTGCATGTGTGTGCCTTTCCTGTCTGTGTGGATGTGTGTGTCTGCATGTGTGTATATTCACTGTCTGTGCGTCTGTCTTACTCTCTGTTTATATTATGTATGGGCATGTGTGTATGTATGAATGTACGGGAGTGTGTATGTACGTGTGTATGTATAAATACGTGTGTGTAAGTCTGAATGCACGTGTATGTCTGAACGTATGCGTGTGTGTTGTGTATGAGTGTGTTTGTGTGTGTGTGTTTGAGTGTGTGTCTGTGTGTGGGAATACTTTTGTGCATGAGTGTGTGTGTGTGTGTGTGTGTGTGTGTGTGTGTGTGTGTGTGAGAATCTCTGTGAGGCCGTGTTACAACATGATGGAGAATCAGATCAATGGCGTTGCCCGGGGCGGTGGCAGAGTGACTAACTACCTAATTAGAAGGAGGAGAGAAGCTGCCCTTCCTTAACTGAATAATTAGAGGGTTTCCTGTGACTGCACCAACAAAGGAGAAGAAATGAAAAATGGCCGCTCGAGTGGCTGCTCTGTGCAGACCCTGCTGTGTTCTGGAGAGCCCCCTGGGATTGGTCTGAGAGAGAGGGAACTCTATCTGGAGTCGTTAGGAGATGAAAGGGACATCTTCAGGGCCCTCTGGGCACCCTGACAGAGCACGTTCATATATCATCCGCTCTGAGGGAAAGGAACGGATCGGGTCTGTTATTGGCGGAGGGCGACGGGTCGTATCCAGTCAGCGAGCGGGGCGGAGGAGTCC